>NC_134781.1:74064335-74114335 GCF_046742065.1 Oratosquilla oratoria | reverse complement strand
AGGCTTTTTCCCCCTTCCAAGGGAGGTAGCCAAAAAGGGAAAGGCATAAAAACACTCCCACCCATTTCATCCCTAAATACACTCCACACCCCTCCCACCCTCCCTCTCATCTGAGCACCTCCTGGATGACGGGTCATCCCTGCACCCTGCCCACCGCCCTGGGTCAGAAGCAGTGTCGCAAGACACAGTACATCCACAGCAAGGCCGCTTCATTTAATCGGCGACCCCCCCTCTCCGTCCCCCTTTGCATATAAGGCGAGGACGGGGAGAAATCCCTTCGGGCTGCGTCAAAATTACTCACACATACTACCCCACCCCCCCGCCCATTCCTCCTCATGCAGTCACATCATCATCCATATACAACCCTTCTCCCCTCCCCGATCTCTTCCGTCCTCTCCCTTCCCCCCTCCACAGACATTCCCCTCTGCCCCAACCCCCCTATCACCCCATCCATCCCTCACATCATAGGACGTCCCCGCAGGTTCACTCCCTCCACATCTGCCTTCCATACCTCTTTTACTAGTCTTTCTTCACTCATTCTTTCCATGTGTCCAAACCATCCTAATATTCTTTCATCAACCCTATCTCCCAAATCCTAGTAACACATGTATTGTATTAGTGTTTTTAAAGTTTATATTAATATTTGTTTTTTCTAATAAGAAAATCGTTGTTCATCAACAACATAAAAAGTATTATTTAATTTTCTTGTTTTATGTATTTATGTATTGTTTTAGTGATTATGTACTACTGGCTTATAGAATAAACCCACTAACTATGCTTAGTGATGCCGTTTTAAAGATATTTGTTAACAAGATTTTTTTATGGAAACAAGTACATATTAAAAATCAGATACATAATCAAATAGTTAAAATGTAGCCCAATCTGTCGTGTACCTACATAGATTATAAAGCAAGTAAAAATCACAATTCAATTACTTTATATTAAAACTGATATACCATAATTATATAAAGTGGAATCAGCATCGGCAATTAATGGTAAATAGGAATCGGCATTGGCATTGGAAAAAAAAAAAATCGGCACAACCCTAAACGGAGCCTTTAAGAGTGAGTCGTTTCGCTTGTTAAAGCTTTATCAAGGATATACTTGGTAAAGCTCTAATAAAGCTCTGATAAGCGAAACGTTTTACTCAGACTTGTTGGCAGTTTCCAATTACATGTGACCTTAATACTTCAGTGCAGCAAGTTTGTTTCATTGTATAGAACCAACACTTTTAATTTTTAAAACAATATTACACTCAAGTGGCGAATTCGAAGATTGAATAACAGAACAACTGGACGGCAGTAGACTGAAGGAATAGTGTAAGTTAATAGTGACCACAATGGTCTTGTTTTGTATGTTTTTTTTTTTGGTATATTTTCAAAGTGTAGACAGGCAGCTGGTCTTCTAATAGACATAATTTTTGTTGAAGGTGATGCTATTTTTCTGCTTTGATTATTGTCTTGCAGATGGTTTCTTTAGTTCTAACTATTCGTCGTGGTGCGTGGTCTAATCTCTGTAGAACTTAACTGTAGCTGAATCAAATGATTTTATTCAGTGTTGTGAAATCTCTTGATCATTAAAAGAAGAATCTGACTCCAAATAAATGCAAAGCCAACAGGACGAAAAGTGGCAAACGAAAAAAAAGAAAGAAAAAAAAAACAAAACGCCAAATTGGTCAACTAAATTCTTGTTAGAGTAGACTGATGTAGTTTCCTCGTAGGAAATAGGATTTTTCTTAGCGGAAAACATGATTTCGTTCGTCGCCAGGATTACAAATATGGTGGAAAAGGGGATTACCAGAGATTTGTAGGAATAATGCATTACTCAGTAAACTGAGAGACTTGTGGTGAACGAAGACGAAAAAATAGTAAAAGGAGGACGAGGACCATGAAAAGCTCGGAAAGATATAGAAGATAGGATAGAGGAGGAAGAGGAGGAAGAGGAGGAAGAGGAGGAAGAATGGTGAGGGTTACAGGAAAAGGAGTGAGGAAGAAAGAGGAAAGAACTGAAGATCATGAATATGAGAACACAGAGTGGGAACAAAATGTGAAGACTACATGGAAGAAGAGGACGATAGAGAGGAAGAGAAAAAGATGAGGAGAAAAGAGTGGGAGGTAGAAGAACGGGAAAAAGGAAAACGAAAAAGAAGAAAAGTAATACGAGGAGGAGGAGGAGGAGGTGAAGGAGTAGGAGAAGGAGTAGGAAGAGAATAGAGGAGGAGGAGGAGCTGGATAATAGTTAAGAAGAGTGAGATGATCTGGAGGAGGAAGATGAAGAGGAGACGAGAGCTAGAGGAGGAGGAAGAAAAGGAAGAACATTTAGTAGAATTGAAAGATGAGGAGTAGAAGGAAGACCGCGAGGAAGAGGAAGAAGGAGGAGTAGGAAAAGGAAGAGAGGAAGAAGGAGGAGGAAGAGGAAGAAGGAGGAGGAAGAGGAAGAAGGAGGAGGAAGAGGAAGAAGGAGGAGGAAAAGGAAGAGAGGAAGAAGAAAGAGGAGGGGAATAAGAACGAGGAAAAGAAACTAGATAAGGAGGAGGAGGAGGAGGAGGAGGAGGAGGGGGAGATGGGGAGAGAGAATGAAAAAAGAATAGTGGAGAATGAAGAGGAGGAGGAAAAGGAGGAGAAAGAGTAGAAGGAGAAGGAGGAAGATGAAAATAAGAATAAGAAAAGGAGGAGGAAAAGTAGGAGGCAAAGAAGTTAAGTTAAAATAAGAAGAGGAAAAGAAGGAGAAAGGGGAGGATAGGGAGGGAGTAAAGGAGTAGTAGGAGGAAGAAGAGGAAAAAGAAAAGGAAGAGAAGGAGGAGAGAGAGAGGGACTGGAGGAGGAGGAAATGGAGGAGGGAAAAGAGATCAATTTAAAGAGGAGAAAGAGGAGAAGAATGACGAAGGGTTGTAAAAGCAGGAAGAAGAATGAGAGGACGAGGAGGAGTAAGAAGAGGAGGAAGAAGAGGAGTAAGAAGAGGAGGAAGAAGAGGAGGAAGAAGAGAAGGGAAAAGGTAAAGAGTAAGAGGAACAAGCCGTAAAGGAGGAGAAGGAGGAGGAGAAGGAGGAGGAGAAGGAGAAGGAGGAGGAGGAGGAGGCTTAAGAGGTGGAACACGAGGTAGGATAAGAGGAAGAGAGAAGAGGTGAATTACAAGACTTCTCGGCGCATCATCAGGGGATATTGAGCTTCATTGGCTCCATACGGGAAAGGTAGGTAAGTAGGTAGGTAAGTAGGTAAGTAGGTAGGTAAGTAGGTAGGTAAGTAGGTAGGTAGGTAAGTAGGTAGGTAAGTAGGTAGGTAAGTAGGTAGGTAGGTAAGTAGGTAGGTAGGTAGGTAAGTAGGTAGGTAGGTAAGTAGGTAAGTAGGTAGGTAAGTAGGTAGGTAAGTAGGTAGGTAAGTAGGTAGGTAAGTAGGTAGGTAGGTAGGTAGGTAGGTAGGTAGGTAGGTAAGTAGGTAGGTAGGTAGGTAGGTAGGTAAGTAGGTAGGTAGGTAGGTCGCGTTCGTGACGGTTCCGATCAAGACGACACTGACTTTGGTGATCGTGATGAGTGACGATGACTGTGACATTGATCGTGATCGTGAAGGTGAGTAAAGAAACGAATAAATGTATGAATGATAAAACGTCGCTTGGATTCTAGACTCGTACATAAAGAAAAAAAAAAGAGTGAAGGGAGGGTAAGGAGGGTGTGAATGTACACCTCTCACGTACACGGAACGAGAAGGTCATGCATGTCTAACAGGTATGCACATCTTTACGAGGGTACTTGGGTTTCACGTGGACCTACATCTCGATGGGCTAGCCCCACATGCATGCAAACATCCTCCACAACATATTTCTTCGCATTTCTTTTTTTAACTAAAAGAAACACACAGACTGAAGAGTGCATCATCTCTGCAAAGAAAATTGCTTTCCTGGCGGTGCACGCCTTCGTGTGTTGTATTCTTCATGTAAACCGGATATTTCATTCGGCTGAGATGAATCTCCCGTGGTCAAAAAGCTAAAAAGACGGACGAAGCTTTTTCGTTGTTGTATGGGTATTGTATGCATTACTGTAGCGGGCGTCAAATGATGTATTCACACATATACATTAACATAACCTACTTATACGACTCGCATGAAGGGACGGAGAGTGGGGTGTCTCCGATTAAGTGAAGCGGCTTTGCTGTGGATGTACTGTGTCTTGCTGCATTGCTTCTGACCCAGGGCAGTGGGCGGGATACAGGGATGACCCGTCATCCACGAGGAGCTAAGAGGAGAGAGAGGAGAGGAAGAGGTGGTGGATGGGAGTGGAATGGGTGGGGCTACCCCCCTTATAAAGGGGAAAAACCTCTTAGTATATAGATAAATTTATATGACTCCATCTGACATGTTTCTACTTTGAACTCACATTAAGTATAAATCACAGTCAAACCGTCGCTACGATGATGCTATTTACAGATTTTGTAAAGATGCAGGGATGACCCGTCATCCACGAGGAGCTAAGATGGGAGAGGGTGGGAGTAAAATGGGTGGGAATAGGTACGTATCTCTTGCTTGGCTACCCCTCTTACAAAGGGGAAAAGCTCTCGGTATAGACAGATAGTTCTTGTAAACTTCAGAAGGTTTTAAAGTTCTGAACAAATAAAACCACAGCGAAGGGCTGAAACTTATCACAGTTCTGTGACGCGTTTTTCAGCTTTCAGTGTTGGCCACAACAGAGCCTGCTGGGCGTGTCATGGCACGGGAGGCTCGCATTTCAATCAGAAAGGAAAATGGTAATCAACTCATTGAATAAATTCGTACGTGTTATGCCCGAGGCAAAGACAACACCACTTCCCAAAGAAACGAAATGAAATCAAAATAAGAAATTGAACAAAATCAAACACACACACACACACACACACACACACACACACACACACACACACACACACACACACACACACACACCATGTGGACAAGTCGTACCACACACCCATTTCGTGCATATTACTATGGGGGACAGACCGGTCCTGCAGTAGACTACAGTACACAATGACACCTTGTACAACAACATCCCTGTCACCTCCATCCCTGTCTCCCGTCACACTATTAGGGGTCGAGGGCAATGCAGCGAGACACAGTGTTCCAGAGAAAGAGAGATTAAATAGAATGGAACAAAGTAGAACAAGATGAGAATAGAATAGAATAGATTAGAATAAATCAATACAGAATTCAGGAGAATAGATTAATATAGGATAGAATTGAATGAAATTGAATAAAAAATAACAAATTAATATAAGTTATGGTACGGTAAAGTAAAAGACAATAGGATAAAACTATATAAAACAAAACTAGTTTAAAACAGAATAAAACAAAAGGAACAAAACGAAAGAAAAACGAAAGAAAAAAAAGCAAAAGAAAGTAAAAGCAAAAGGTAACAAATAAAAACATAACAATAATTGATTGAAAATAAAATTGCACAAGACAAAAATAATAAATAAAATGAAACCAAATAGTATGAAATAAAGAGGAATCAAATACAAATTTGGCAGAAAAAAGGAATGGCGATGAACTGTTATCAAAGGAAAAATCAATTTTTGCCTGGAGGTGTTGGTCTCGTAGTGAGACAGTTGCAAATCCAATATGGCGTCTTGACTTACATTTTTTTTTACAGGTTTACAATTAACTTCCAGACAATTTGTAGCTCCAGCCTAGGTTTGGTCCATCACATGATTAAAGCTGTTGAGTCACAATGTCAAGAACAATTGTATTCAGCTTTGTTGGTTCTTTTCCAGTACAGCATCTATCCAAAGTAAAAAAAGATAATCACAATAACAATAAAATAATAATAACAATAAATAACAATGGTAAAATAATAATACATATACCAAGGGCTTTTTCCCCCTTACAAGGGAGGTAGCCAAAGTCAAAGGCATAATCCACTCCCACCCATTTCATCCTCACATACTCCACTCCCAAAGTTAAACTCGCCCTCCCTTTCAATTTAGTTTCACTCAATCCCAACATATCCATCTTTCTTCTCACAAACATACTACCTATCTCTTCCTTTTACTCTCATCTGTACCACATCCACGCGCATTAAAAGACCCAAACCATAGGGTTCTGTTTGGAAAGCTCCTACCAGATCCATTTATGCCTTTATCTTATTATTATCATTATCATCAGCATTATTATTTAAGGAACGTCTTCTTTGGGGGCTACAGAGAGTGGGATGGTTAGTCATATCCCTGTCCCGTTTTTTTTTTTTTTTTTTTTTTTTTCTTTTACGACTCAAGTGGGAAAACACTGTGGCAGTATTCTTTCTCCCCTACCACAGGGTTCGGCGAAAAAGGATATATTCACAGAAGTGGTACATGACAGTATTAAGAGTGGTGGGGGGGGGCAGCATAACAGAGGGACAGTCGCAGTATAATAAAGTGGCTTTATTTCTCTATGAATAGAGATTTCCTCTATCACAGACAAAACTGATTGATGGCTGTGGTCCGTAGGGGCGCCTCATATAGACCCTAAAATATCAGCTGCATAATACTGAGCAGATTTCATCTCACAATAACATGCAGCAAATATCCCAAACACGGAACAATAATAATAATAGTAACAATAATAGTAACAATAATAATAATGATAATAACTATAATAACAATAAAATATTGATAATAATAATGAAATAATGACAATAATAGTAATAATAATAATAACAATAATAATAATAATAATGAAATAATAATGATAGTAATAAAATAATAACTATAATAACAATAACCATAATAATAATAATAGTAACTGGTTAATTGAGTTTGCAATGATACCACAATGTACAATTTGAGCTAATTTGAGTTAGTAATGTGCACTATGGACGGAAACGACGCTGGTGTTAGAGGGTCAAAATCCCTTCATTCCAGCTACCGATGTCTCTAGTTTGAAAGATTGAAAGTTACAATGATAAGGTAAACTTAGATAAGAGAAAAGAATATATTTACATAAACTGTGGTTATGTAATACCCAAAGAACGAGAAGGAACAGTTCTAAATGGAAACGGACCAAAATGTGTCGAGGCTTTTAATAATACAAATTGCTTAGTCAACTGAAAATGACCCCCAAACATGAAGAACCAGCACAGCGTGGCTCATTATTGAAAAATCTGAGCGGGAGGAAGCTTCATAGGGGCGGTTTTTGGGCGTCCCGGCTCTCCATGGAAAAGTCACAATCACATTCCTCTCCTGCCGTGACTTTGATGCGACGAAAACGTGCTGCTAGATATATGCGTTTGTAGGTTTGGGTTTCTGCATCACCGTTTGTTAGCGAGAGAGTGGAGCGAGGGTGAATTTGTATTTACTTGACATATAAGAAAGGAGCTACTAGTGGTATCATTCTCGACCATTAATTCAACGACCAGAGTTCGAATCCCGCTCAGGGCTGAAAGTCTCAGAATCGTTGCCCTGCCAACCGACACTAACTTCGGTGGGTAAGGAGTTCGGGATGTGTGGGAGGGTAAGGTGGCAGCATTATCCATAGATCGGGCTATAAATCACCTCTGAGCTTCGGGATGGTAATAACTGTCGATCACAAATCCAACGCGTAATCCAATAAAGTGGTGAATTACACACACACACACACACACACACACACACACACACACACACACACACACACACACACACACACACACACACACTGTTTTCATGGTTTCCCTTCACAAAGTGGGTTCTTCTACGCGATGAATAATTGAAACCCATTTGCTATTCTACTTGTTGAAATCTAAATATCAGACGATTGAGCCTTGAGAGGCGAGAATTTATATAGTCTAGTCGCCTCAAAGCAGTACTAACGAGGGCAGGCGTTTGAAGTCGGTGGAAAACACAAATGATTGATAACGGGAATCCGCATCACAAGCCAATCAAACCGCGGGACTTTTGCCAAATGATGAGACGGCCACAATGAGAGTCCGGGAATTCGATAACATGCCTATGCAGTAACCAAATCACTATTATATTCTTTTATTTATTGAGGTATTTTTTATTACCTTTTTGTTCCATGATATCTATACATTTATATATACATACTGTACACATACATACATACATACATATATATATGCGCACACACACACATTTTATATATTATATATATGTATATATATACATATATATATAATATATATGTATGTGTATATATACAGTATACACACACACAAACATATATATATATATATATATATATATACACACACATAAAGTAATGTCGTAGCACATTGGTAAAATTATACTAATGACCCATTTTTTGAGAAAAATAGCGATCCATACATTTCGATCACATCTGCTGAAGAGGATCACAGATAGTGATCGAAATATACGGATCTCTTTACTTTCGCCAATTCTTCTCCAAAAGTGGGTCATTAGTATAATATAAATATACATTCATACATACTGACATAAGTGGAGTATGAAACACAGGAGTCTTCGTCTGAATTTATTCCTGACTAGTTTCTCAGGCATGCTTTTTCAAAAGAAAAGCATACCTGCGAAACTAGTCAGGAATGAACTCAAACTAAGACTCCTGTGCTTCCTACTCCACTTACGTCAACCTGTCAATGTCTCAACACGTGTATATTATATATATATATATATATATATATATATATATATATATATATATATATATATATATATATATATATATACTTTCCGTTGCTGGTGCTTGCAGTAGTGTCTAAAGGAGTTTGTTCTCACACTCCGAGGTCACCGCGTGAGCAGGGCCATGAGGAAGCACAATAGTTCCCTAACAGCAACACCTGCACTTCTGCCCGAGTTTGTTTGCGTGCTTGCTTGCATAGGTGTCTGCCTGTATGCGTCTGGTTGCATTTCTATTTATTTGTTAACATATGTGTGTGTCTGTGGGAGGGTATGTTTGTGTGTGTTTTACATGCGTATACGCTTGCATGTATGATATGCATGTTCGAGTGTGTGGGTATGTACGTATATGAGATGATGACGCTATTCGTTTCTTATAAAATAACATCTATGGTGAATAGCTTAATCGTCGAGATTGTCATAAACTCTTCGGTGCTGCCGAGAATAAAATCTGTTCGACTTTTCAGGGACATTTAAGAGCACCAAGTTTGCTGGCCAAGCGGACTAGAGCGTCGCTACTTGCAGCGGAGGTCAAGCCGACGGCAGTCCGAACTCTGCCACCAACGAGTTGGACCAAGGGCATGGTACCATATTCCATGTGTCCTAGCCTCCTTATAGGGGAAGTTCGCCACGCTGAAGAAGAAGAAGAAGAAGAAGAAGAAGAAGAAGAAGAAGAAGAAGAAGAAGAAGAAGAAGAAGAAGAAGAAGAAGAAGAAGAAGAAGAAGAAGAAGAAGACTACTCTTCAGTACGGGAACTTTTCTTACACAGACGTAGTATAGAAAAACGTTTGCAAAGTGCGTTCTTTTAGCGACGAGATCATTCGAAAAAAAAACAAAAAACTATTACTGTTTTTGTTAAGATTCAAGTGGCGACTGCGTCACGACTCCCCGATAAGGATGGACTGGAAATGCGTTAGATATAAACAACCACTTCCTTTTCTCCCCACCAGAAATGGAGAAGAGGGAGAATGTCTATGCGTTCTCAGCCATTCGCCCCCACTGGTCGCTCCCGTCTATGTCAACAATATCATATATACCACCGTCACGCTGGTGCTCTTATATCGAGATACTATATTTCCCGTGTTTTCCCAACCATGGAACCATATCTCTGCCACCGTGCCATTTCCACAGCCTTCCATCCCGCCAATACAGAGACATCACATCCAGCGACCCGGAAGAGCGGAAGAGCTTCGAGGGGGATGGGGGGAACCGATAACGCATCGGCAATACGCGACATGGGGAAAATCGTCACGAGAGGCGACGTTTTCTCCCACTTCATCGCTCGCCATCTTCTCTTTATCTCTTTCTCTCTCTTTTTCTCTCATTCTGTCTCTTTATCTATCACTTTTTGATTTGCATGAGAATATCAATTATTTCAAATTGAGATATTATGCCGACATTGCTGATATCTTCGTTTTTACGTCTTTCTATTTCAGTAGGAATTTTCCATGATGTTTTCTGTCACTCGATTTTCGTTCCTGGGAATATTTTGAATATACGCCTAATATTCACGTCTTAACCCCTTTGTTACCAAACTCCTTCGGTCCTTAGCTGGATAAAATCGCCTGGTGCAGGTTAAGGCAACATTGATGAAGTACGAATTTGTACCCGAAGGTTAGAGGATTCTTTGCCCTGGTCGAAAAGTAATTTTTTTTTCAGTTTTCATATTTCAAAAAGCAGCAAAAATGTAAAAATAAACAAATAAATAAATTAATAACAACAATAAATAGATAAACTGATAAATAAAGACAAAATAAGATAAATATAAATAATCGAATGAATAAATAAACGAATAAACAGATGAAAACAAAATGGCCGTGAAAGGAGGAACACGACCATTTGAAGTCACACGCAGACACAAAAAAATCGACCTTGAAATGATATTTTCAAATAAAACTAAATCATCACTAGGTAAGGAAAAACTCTTCCCCTCGTCTCTCCATCCCGATTCCATTTACCTCCTCCTCCATTCCTACTGCACGCTGACGGCTACTTCCTGTTTCCGCCCGTCTAGTAACAAGAATACAAAATTGCGTTCCATTTCTTCTAGATTCTGTCCCTTTTTATCTCCTTCCTCCCCTATCTTTATTTCCTCCCTTCTACAGCATCCACCTTCGTTTCTTTCCTCCCTTCCCGTTATCATCTTGATTATGCAAGGATACTTTTCTCTTGTCGTACTATATTTTCCTTTCTCTCCATAGTCCGGTTTATGCGCGCTTAATACACGATTGACGTTTTTCTCAGCGAAATTCCTCACTCTCTCTGTCTGTTACTGTCTCTCTGCCTGATTCTTTCTCTCTCTCTTTGTCTTACTCTCTCTAATACTCTCTATCTGACCTTTTCTTTGACTCTAATACTCTCTCTGACTTTTTTCTGCCTGACTCTCTCTCTCTCTCTCTTTGTCGTACTCTCTCTAATACTCTCTATCTGACCTTTTCTCTGTCTCTCTAATACTCTCTATCTGACTTTTTTCGGCCTGACTGACTCTCTTTGTCTGATTCTCTCTCTGTCCGACTATCTGACTCTGTCTGGCTCTGTTTGATTCTGTCTAACTTTCTCTGACTCTTTCTATTTCCCTCACTGTCTGACTCTTTCTCTGCCTGACTCTCTTTGTCTCACTCTTTCTGTCTACTCCGATTCTCTCTCTCCCTCTGACTCTGCTTGACTCTTTTTGTCTGAATGCCTGTCTCTCTGTGACTATAACTTCTATATCTGACTCTGAAACTTTCTCTATCGGATTCGGATTTTTTTTCTGACTGCCTGACTGACTTTCTCTGACTCTATGACTGATTCTTTTTGTTTGACTGTCTGACTATCATTCTTTCTCTCTGTCTGACTGACTTTGACTCTGACTGACTTTTTGTTTGACTCTCATTCTTTCTCTCTGTCTGACTCTCTCCCTCTGACTGACTCTTTGTCTGACTCTCTCTGACTCTGACTGATTATTTTTGTTTGACTGTCTATCATTCTCTCTGTCTGACTGACTCCCCCTCTGACTGACTGACTCTGACTGATTTTTTTTGTTTGACTGTCTGACTATCATTCTTTCTCTCTGACTGACTCTCTCCCTCTGACTGACTCTTTGTCTGACTCTCTCTGACTCTATGACCGATTATTTTTGTTTGACTATCTGACTATCATTCTTTCTCTGTCTAACTGACTCTCTCCCTCTAACTGACTCTTTGACTCTGACTCTATGACTGATTCTTTTTGTTTGACTGACTATCATTCTTTCTCTCTGTCTAACTGACTCTCTCCCTCTAACTGACTCTTTGACTCTGACTCTATGACTGATTCTTTTTGTTTGACTGACTATCATTCTTTCTCTGTCTGACTCTCTCCCTCTGACTCTTTGTCTGACTCTCTGACTATGACCGATTCTTTTTGTTCGACTAACTCTCTTTGTCTTTCATTCTTTCCCTCTGCCTGGCTGTCTGACTTTCTCTGACTCTAACCTTCTCTATATCTGACGCTCTCTGAAACTTTCTCCGACTGATTTTTTCTCTTTATCTGACTGACTGACTATCTGCCTGACTCCCTCTTTGTCTGACTCTCTGTATGACTGATTCTCTCTGACTCTCTGTGACTCTGTCCAGCTTTCTCTATGTCTGACTCTCTCTCAATGACTCAAACTTTCTCTGATTTTTTTTCTCAGTCTGACTGTATCTGTATCTGACTCGGTCATTCCGTCTGACTCTGAATTTCTGTGACACTCCGAATCTCTCTCTCTCTCTCTCTGATTAATCTTTCTCTTTCTGTCTAACTCTCTCTGTCTCCGACCCTGTCTGACTCTCTGTCTTCGACTCTTTCTGTCTCTCTCTCTTCCGTTTCCGTGCTATGTATACTTGCACACGCGAGCCCGTTCAGTTTCTGTGCGTGTCGGAGTGTTTGTAGTATGCAATGCTCTACTCGTATGTCCGCGTTTTTCCGGTCGTTTCGCTTTGTGCATATTTGCATGTAGTCAAGGGAGAAGGCCAGGGAACATCTTTAAGTTCTTGCAGTGCAAAAATAGCTTTCATTGCTGATTATTTTATAGATTTTTCGTACAGGAGTTGTCTTGCGCTATTTTTCTTTCAAATGGGTGTACACATTCAAAGGTCTTTACTTACTCTGTGTGCATAGATTTAGCCGTTAGGGAACCTTTCGAGCCATAATGTTGCCGGATAGAAAACGATAGACAAAAGAAAACGATTAGATCGATTTACAAACACACACACACACACACACACATATATATATATACATACACACATACCCACACACACATATGCGTGTGTAAGCAAACTTTAACAGATAATACGGCATGATGTCTGTGCGCTTATCCAGCTGAATCTTATAACTTCAAACTGTACAACTCGTCGCCTGTTTTGGAAGTCTTTTCCATTTATGCAGTCAGCCATTCAAAGTCCACAACAGAACAAAGGCCTCTCCCAACTTGTTCTTAGAGTCGCCTAGCTACGCTAATCTCTGACACGTCACAAATGCAAAATGGGATCTGAATTGATCAAAACCAGTTTCTAATCTCGCGGCGTCCAGTTAATAGCACTTTTGCTACATTTCTCATCTCCCTTTCTCAATGCAATTTCAGTTCTCTTCTTGACTCCACAAGATCTTTCATTCCAGTTAAGCATCTTGTTCAGTTTCTCTTCCTTTTAGTGTCATTCTCACCACGGGTCCTCTTCTGTGTGTTCCTTAGTTCTCTGTTGGATTTCTTCCCATAATATTTGTCACATTTCAAGGTTCGCGCCCGTAGATCGTATGTGGGATGATACTCTGATTGTAATCTTTATCTTTCGATCACACAAGTAGAAATCCTCTCATTGCGTTCCTATATTTAACAAACATACGTCTTCTTATTTTATTTTCATTATCTTTACTAAGTTTAGTATTTGGTCGAGATAATTATATTTTTGAAATGTAAAATTCTACATCGATTATAAACTCTACTTTGAACTTTAGAGTTGTACATTGCTTTCACTTTATTCTTTAAGTCTTTATACATTGAAGTTCCCTTGCTGAGATCACTCAAGATATCTTCCAAGTCTTTTATTGCTTCTGATATGAGAAAGGTGTCATCCTCAAATCTCAGGCGATTAAAATATCTCCCATTAATATTCAAACTTTCCAAGATATGAAAATCCCTTTATGGCAAACTATAAGTAGCTTGGAAGAAACTGTATCGCTTACCCATACATCTTCCTCATCTTGATTTTTCCGTAATTTTATGTAGTTGAACGACATCATTATCCTTCCCGTAAACGTTTTATAGAAAATTTAGAATATGTTCCTTAGTACCCTAAGATAGTATAGAGTTTAGTATTGTCTTAACGAGACAAAACCCTTTTTGTTTTGTAGAAAAAATAAGTGCAATGGTTTATTATATTCTTTATCAAATTGTTCTACTCTCTTTTACCTTTCTCCTTCTCCATTTCTATTCTTCAAAGAAATCATATACACTAAGCCTGTTTAACACTTTTACCTTTCATATTTCTTCCTTTTGTATGATCCTTATTTCTCGCCTCTTTAGATCTCTACCTTTTATTGTCAACCTTTAGCTCTGTTTCATCTCTCCGTGTTTCGATATGTATAATTCTTCTTTGTATTAGACTTGTTATTTTGCATATATGCTTCTCTGTTGCCTCTAATACCTTCCACATTGGTTTTCTAATCACATTCAATAAATTGCAATTCAAAGTTTTGATATTGTTCATCCTATTAAGGCACTGGGGCAGGATACGTATATAGATTGGATATATTCCTATTTCAGAGGAAAATAGGCAAGAACTAATTTACCAATTAAATGGTTAACGAATGGAATAGACTCAAACTATGTAGTAAGCGCTGAGATTATTCGTTGTTTTAAGACGTTGGATAATTCTACATATGGGGATGACAGTTGGTAATGGACATGGAACTGCCTAGTGTACGCCTTAGGGTCTCTTGCATTCTCCTCCATTCTTATGTTCTCATCATTTCTTAGTATCTGTTCCTAATTTTCACCCGGAATTCCTTCGTATATTTATTCTCCCTGGCTTTTTCTATCTACTTCTCGGTTATTTGCGTGAGCCCTGTCTTCGTCCACCTCCTGATAAGAATCTGTGCCTCTTCACGCACGGCCTCCTAAGAACGCACGGCCTCCTAAGAGGTTTGAGAAGGAATTGATCCCCCTAATCTCTCTTAATCAACCAATCCAACCACGAACCCATTTCTTTCTCCTTTACTTTTCCTCTCCCTCGTTTATCTTCGTTTCCCCCGTTTTCCTTTTACTTCTTTGTTTTCATATCATTACTTCCTCCTCCTCTTCTACTTTGTCTATCTCTACACCTCCATTTTATTTCCGCTTTCTCCCTCCACTCCTTTGTCTATCTTATCATCCCTTTTGCTCTAATCGTATAATCACTTCTGGGATATTTTTCAGGTCCAGTGTACCGTTTTTCATCCTTTTCCATCTTCTCCTCCCCCCCTCACAATTTTTCCCATTTACTCCTTTCTTCGTTTCCTACTTTACATTTTCTTGTTCTTGGTACCTACGTCTGTCTATGTACCTGTGTCTATGTCTTTATATTTCTATGCCCGGCACAGTGTCTACGGCTGTGTTTACATATTCGTATATTTCTACAAATTATATATATATATATATATATATATATACATATATATATACATATATACATACATATATAATATACATACATATATATATATATATATATATATATATATATATATGTATATCTTTTACATTTTCTTTATCCCCTATGCTTTTTCTTTCATCGTCTTTTTCCTCTTTTTCTCTTCATTTTGCCCCTCCCCGTTGATCCGTACCTCTTTTGCATCCTTTCAGTACTTCTTGCCTTCCACCTTTACTTCCCTCTTCACAAATCTTCCCTGATACTGCTGACAAGGCAGCTATCGGGAAGAGGCCAGTGACAGTGTTGACAGAGCAGTTCGAAGACAGAAAACGCTTTATCATTGTTTTAAGCGTTTGTGCCACAACGCTGCAGCAGGCACACTATTCCTGCTGCCGTACCACCACCGTTATCACAGGCGGAAGGAGCCACGCCCCTTTTACTTCTTAGCCAGTCGCAACCTCCTCGCAACCGACGCAGACGCTCTTCACCCAGTAAGCGTTGTTCAAAAGCGATAGTGATTGGTCAGAGAAAAAAAGGGGGCGGGACTTGCTTTACCCCAGAAATAAAACTGAAAACTGATACGGTTAAAATAAAGAACATATATATCAAGCTTATGAGTGAAATTAAATTAAAATTAGCATTAAAACTAACACTGACATTAACACTAGAAGATAAAACTAAAATTGAAATAGAAATGAAAACCAAGACTAGTATAAAAAGTGTCACTGGCGCTGGCGTTCATGCATTAACATTAATGTTAATTTTGACGTTCACATTAACGTCGTGATAAACACCGACATTATCAATGAGATTGCCAATATCAGTAACTTCAACGATAAAATTAACATTAATTTTAGCTTTTAACATTAACCCCGTGATTAACAGTGACACCGTCACTATCAATGAGGCTTACAACATCAAGAACATCCACGATGACATTAAATTGAACATTAATATTTATACATGTCCTTGGATATACATTTCCAGAATCTCAAATTTAAACTCAAATTCAACTTTGACTATCCTAACTTTGAGAAGTGACACATAATTCTTGCGAATTTAGATCTGTTGACTGAAATTATTGAGCCCCGGCTTCCCGGTAGACAACAAATTGCATTCACTATGAAATATTACATTTCTATTCAAAAACTTGACTCCTAGTCGAGAAAGAGGAAACAGCGAGGCACGGGGGCATCCAGGAGGCTAAAAGAAAAGAGCAGAGGATGCTAACCCCCTTCCGCATCGGATGGCTTTTGGGGAGGGAGGGAGGGAGGGAGGGGGAGAGAGGGGGAGAGAGAGAGAGAGAGAGAGAGAGAGAGAGAGAGAGAGAGAGAGAGAGAGAGAGAGAGAGAGAGAGAGAGAGAGAGAGAGAGAGAGAAGTAGCAGGGACCAACGCCAGGCGTCTGCAACATAGACGTCAGAAGAGGTCATCCCTTCATGTCTGGCTTTTTCAAATTCTGTCAACTACCTCACCCCCATCTGTAGGTGTAGCCCTAAAGGGTTGACACTCGGCCTCTTGACCGAATTTCAACTGTATCTCCTCCACTTACATGCACGCACCCCAACTCCTTGCCCACCAGAGTTCAAGTGCCGGCTCACAATGAAGCGACGTTGAAACTTTCAGCACTGGTTGGGAATCTAAATCGGATCAATGAATTACAAGTGGAGCGCAGTACAAGCTCGACTAACGCGCGCGCGTGGATTTACGTAAATGTAGTAAACTAGAAAGTGTGTGTGTGTGTGTGTGTGTGTGTTGTGGTTGTGTGTGTGTTGTGGTTGTGTGTGTGTGTGTGTGTGTGTTGTGGTTGTGTGTGTGTTGTGGTTGTGTGTGTGTTGTGGTTGTGTGTGTGTGTGTGTCTGTGTTGTGGTTACCTGTGTTTTGTAGTGTATGTGTGTTGTGGTTGCGTGTGTTTTGTGGTGTGTGTGTTGTGGTTGTGCGTGTGTGTTGTGGTTGCGCGTGTGTTGTAGTTGCGTGCGTGTTGTGGATGCGTGTGTGTGTTGTGGATGCGTGTGTGTGTTGTGGTTGCGTGTGTGTGTTGTGGTTGCGTGTGTGTGTTGTGGTTGCGTGTGTGTGTTGTGGTTGCGTGTGTGTGTTGTGGTTGCGTGTGTGTGTTGTGGTTGCGTGTGTGTGTGTGTGTTGTGGTTGCGTGTGTGTGTGTGTGTGTGTGTGTGTGTGTGTGTGTGTGTGTGTTTATTTATTGTTTTATTATTATTGTGATTTTTTTCGCATCCGACCTAGATATGGACCAAAAGGTCTCCTGTCGGCATGTTCCGCCTTTGTAATCCTTTGTAATCATATGTGTGTGTGTTGTGGTTGCGTGTGTGTGTGTGTCTGTTGTGGTTGCGTGTGTGTGTGTGTGTGTGCGTGTGTGTGTTGTGGTTGCGCGTGTGTGTGTGTGTGTTGAGGTTGCGTGTGTGTGTTGTGGTTGCGTGTGTGTGTGTGTTGTGGTTGCGTGTGCATTGTGGTTGCGCGTGTGCTGTCATTACGCGTGTTGTGGTTGCGTGTGCGTGTGTGTGTGTGTGTGTGTGTGTGCGTGTTGTGGCTGTACGTGTGTGTTGTAATTGCGCGTGTGTGTTGTAATTGCGCGTGTGTGTTGTGGTTGCACGTGTGCGTGTGTTGTGGTTGCATGTGTGTGTGTGTGTGTGTGTGTGTATTCACTTGGTCTTTGGATCACGTGTTGGACTCGTGATCGACAGCTATTTCCCTCCTGGAAGAGAGCTCAGAGCTCGTAGGTCCGATCTATGGGTAATGCTATTGTTACGGGCTGCTGGTATGTGAAGAGACGTTACGTATAACGTCTAAGTGCTTAAGAACCAGCGCACTTCTAGAAGCCACTGTAGGACTGAACTATCTGGTCAGGGCCTAGATAATTCGTAAGACTAGAAGTAAAGGTAACAAAGAAGATTCCAGGAAAGGAATATTAAACTAGCGATAAAACTAGTAAACGAAATTATTAATGGAAAATATTTACAGGCAATCAACACAAAAGAGAATGGGCAGTAGGGTCAATGGGACCGTTACATGATTATGGAAATTATCGTTCAAATAAGAAACAAGATAAGTATACAATATGGTACTATCTAAGTACAAAGAGATCAGGAACATGCATCAGAATAAGTAATAAGTACAAATATAAGTAAAGTAATGCAATGTATATCAGACACGTAATGTAGGCAAAAAGGGTGATCACTTCACACCAATCGTCTCATGAATCTAAACTTTCTAGTTTTTATCAAGAGATCAATATGTGGGAATATGACAAGGAGTCAGCGAGTTCCACCGCTTATATACCATTGGACCGGAAGCCGGATACTTCCGGTTAAGGGTGCGGGTGAGGAGGAGGGTAAGTTAACACGTCAACATGGGTAGTTTTAGGACCCTCGACTTGCTTGAACAATCTATTTATTTAGTAACTGTCAAATCTGTGCGCTCCGAACTATTCAGGATTTCGCTTGTCTGTTTGTTCTACAAGAGTGCGCACCTCTCTCCGCACGTAGGCGAGATTACATATAATGGACGGGCGTTACTGCTTAACATTGTTACAATACATACATAGACAAGAAATATGAACATAGTTATGTAATACAAAGGAACACAATTCTATAACATAATTACACATATGACGTAATATCTAATATTACGTTACACCTCCACCGTTTGGGAAAGCTTTTCACTTTCTGTTGAAAAGCTATGTTCTAGAAAGGACGTCGGCTAAAACATTAAAGACGCCTTTTATATGATGAATTGTTAGATTAAAGGGTTGGAGAAATAAACTCCAACGTGTAAGTCTCGGATTCTTGTTTTTCATAGTCTGTAGGAACTTTAAGGGGTTGTGATCCGAATATACTTGAATGGTAGTTGAGGAACCCAGGTAGACTTCGAAGTGGATAAGGGCCTGGACCAAAGCGAGCGTTTCCTTCTCAATTGTTGAGTAGTTCTTCTGCGCAGGGGACAGCTTCTTGCTGTAGTAGGCGATAGCGTGAAGAACTTCATTGTGTTCTTGCAAGAGGGCGGCACCGATACCGGTGTCGCTGGCGTCGACTTGCAGAAGAAAGGGTCGTTGGAAATCGGGTGCCCTTAGAACTGGTGCGTTAGTGAGAAGGGACTTCAGGTTTTTGAAGGCCGTCTCACAGGTAGGTGTCCACACGAAGTCGTGGTCTTTTCTCAACAGGTCAGTCAATGGTTCTGCTACATCTGAAAAATTTGGACAAAAACGGCGATAATAGCCACTCATTCCGAGGAATCGACGTACCTCTCTACGATTAGTGGGTGTTGGTACATCATTGATGGCTTTTATCTTGGCGTCTATTGGAAACACTTGGGAATTTCCAACTTTAAATCCCAAATAGGGGACCTGTGTATGTCCGAAATCACATTTGGACAAATTGATGGTAAGGTTTGCTTGGTCTGCTCTATAAAAGAAATTATTTAGGTGTTCAATGTGTTCTGTCCAAGACTGACTAAATATTATCACATCATCTAGATAAGTTTTTACTCCTGGCAATCCTGCAACAAGATTACTTATCATTCTTTGGTAAGTGGCAGGGGCATTTTTAAGCCCAAATGGCATTGCTCTGAATTGGAACAATCCCTCTTCCGTAATGAAAGCGGTAACTTCTCTTGAGCGAGGGTGTACAGGGATTTGATAGTATCCCCTTAACATATCCAACTTGGATACATACTTGGCAGTTCCTAGACTGTCTATGATATCATCTATCCTAGGGATAGGAAAAGCATCGGCCTTAGTATGGGCATTGATTTTCCTGTAGTCAATGCACAGGCGATAAGAATTGTCAGATTTAGGGACAAGAATGCAAGGAGATGCCCAAGGACTACTGGAGGGTTCAATTATTCCCTGTTGAAGCAGAGTGTTTATTTCTGCTTTTATGAACTCCTTCTTTTTTGGATTGACTCTATAAGGGGCTTGTTTGATAGCCCTTGGCGAGTCTAGAATTATTTCGTGTTCTATCAAAGAAGTGAATCTTGGGGAATCTAGAAATAATTTTGGAAAACTTCTTAAGAGGAAAAGAATGTCTTTAACCTTGTTTCTCAGATAAGTGTCCTACTTTTATCTGAAGATTTTGTAGTATCTGAGAGTTTTCCAAGGGAATCTCAGGAGGATTAGGCAGGTTATCAGGAGGCTCTTCGGATTCTATTGTGGTAGAGCTGCAAGCTGGAATTGGATCTCGGGAATGATAAGGTTTTAAGGTATTTATGTGACAGAGACGGGAACTCTTTCTTCTGTCTGGAGTTTTGATTATGTAGTTGAGATCACTGGCTCTGGACAAGACTTCATAGGGTCCTTTGTATTTAGCCTGCAATGGATCTCCTGGTATGGGAAGATAAAGTAACACTTGATCTCCTGGAGAGAAAGTTCTAAGTTTAGAATTTTTATCATACCGACCTTTCATTACTCGTTGAGCATTCGTCAAGTTCTCTCTTGCCAACTTCCAAGCTTCTAACAACTTCTCGGTGACCTGGGACACGTATTTCAAAGAAGGAACTGGTGGTTCTTCTTTCATCCATTGTTCATGAAGTATCTTTAGGGGGCCACGGACTTCATGACCGAAGACTAATTCTGACGGGCTGAATCCAAGGCTTTCTTGAATTGTTGTTCGGGTGGCGAACAACAAAAAGGGGAGTCCGTCTTCCCAATTTCGAGTGTTCTCAGCACAGAAGATTCTTAACATTGTCTTGAGCGTTTGGTGAAAGCGCTCTAGAGCACCTTGTGATTGAGGATGATAGGCGGAGGAAGTTACATGATTTATACCTAGTGTTACAAGAGTTTCTCTAAACTTGTTGGAAAGAAAATTACTTCCTTGATCACTTTGAATGTTCTTAGGAAATCCTACCATAGTGAAATATTTCAACATTTCTCTGATTATGTTTTGAGCTTTAATATTTTTCAAAGGAATGGCTTCTGGAAAACGAGTGCTCATACACATGATTGTGAGAATGTACTGATTTCCTTTACTTGAAGGAGGTAAAGGTCCTACACAATCAATAAGAACTTTTTTAAATGGCTCTTCCATTACAGGAATGGGATGGAGTGGAGCTTCTACAATTTTCTGGTTGGGCTTACCTACAAGTTGACATGTATGACATGTTTTACAATATTGGGCAACATCTTTGACAACCGTGGGCCAATGGAAATGTTGGGTTATGTTGAACAAGGTCTTTCTTACCCCTAAGTGACCTGCTAAGGGAGTATCATGAGCCAATCTTAGAACATTATTCCTGAAACCAAGAGGGAGGACTATTTGATTCCTTACTTGCCATGGCTGGTCAGCGGTTGCGGTGGATGCTCTCCATTTTCGCATTAGGACTCCGTTTTCTATATAGAAACCTCGTGACATATTTTCAACTTCTTCTGGAGAAGAAACAATCTCGTACAAATTTTTAAGAGAAGGATCTGACTTCTGTTCTTTGATTAATTCTGCTCTAGATAGAGAAACTGGTGAAGAAGAAGATGGGTCAGTTTGGGAGAATAGGGATTCTAAAATTATAGGTCTCCTCTTCAGATTTCTTGTACTGAGATCTGGTTACAGCACAAGCGGGAAACAACTGTAAGTTATCTGAAGGTTCTACTGAGGTCTTAGGGTTATTTGTTATTAAGGGAGAAATGACTTTGCTTCCAGCGATGTCATTGGCCAACAATAAGGATATTCCTACTATGGGAAGAGAGTCTACTACTGCTACTTTAACCATTCCGGTTGTTAAATCAGACCGCAAGAAAACATTATGTAATGGACATTTTACAATTCCTCCAACTCCTTCTATCAATATATCATAACCTGTATATGACTCACCCAGATTCTGCAAGACAGAATTTAAAATCAGACTTTGCTTTGCTCCTGTGTCTCGGAGTATGGAAATAGGATATTGTTGTGAACTACTACTATGAGATATAGTTACTGAAGATACAAATGGTTTGAAACAAGGATCATGATTTGATGAGGGGGGTTCTACATTACTTGACAATACCGGCTTCTTTGGTAGTGTATCCTGAATAGAGGATTTTGAATCGTCTGATTTTATATTACTTACAAGAGTTGGTGTCTTATTCGAGAATGAGGGTGTCAGTCTCTTTCTGCAATTAGAAATGTGATGGCCAACCTGTTTACAATATGAACAAGTTACAGGGGGATTAGTCTTAAACCTTTCCATTCTTTGCCAAGGTTGGTTTGGAGGATATTGATTGAAATCAGACCTGTAACTGAAATGTGATGGGCTAGACTGATTTTCAAAGCGTTTCTTTGGGGACCAAGGATCAGAGTATTTTGTTGAATCTGGAATATATGACTTTGACTTTTGGGATTCCATTTGTCTTGACTTAGGTTTATGATTTAGTGTGAACTCATCAGCCAATACAGCAGCTTTAGTTAAAGTTTCGGGAACATGATCATCTATAAAAATCCTAAGATCTGTCTCTAAGGTATTCTTAAACTGCTCCAATAAAATCAACTGTTTAAGTCTATCTAAGGTGTCCGTTTCACTAGCCAAACACCACCTATTGAATAACCTCTCTTGTTGAGCCGCATATTCTACGTATGTTAACTGAGGTGTCTTCCTATAATTACGGAATTTCTGTCTATAGGCCTCTGGTATTAGTTCATAAGCTTTTAAAATACAAGCTTTCATATTATCATACTCGCTTTCTGCTTCTGAAAGAGAAGTATAAATTTGCTGAGCCTTACCCTTAAATTGTGTTTGAATGATTAATGGCCAATTTTCTTTAGGGATTTGTAACTGTTGCGCCAATTTTTCCCACTGAAGAAAGAAAATTTCTGGCTCTCCCTCTGAAAATATGGGTAAAAGTTTAACATACTTGGAAATATCTATACGACCTTCCTGAACTACGGGTTGTCTATCAACAATCCTAGCTTCTACTTCTGCCTTCTTTAATTCTAACTCTGCCAATTTGACTTTAGTTTCGTCTTCTCTAGCTTTAAATTCTGCCTCAATTTGCATTTGTTTCAGTTTAGTTTCCTCCTCTTTAGCTACTTGTTTCGCTTTAGCTTCCTCTTCTCTAGCTCTAAATTCCGCCTCAATTTGCATTTGTTTCAGTTTAGTTTCCTCCTCTTTAGCTTTAAATTCTGCCTCAATTTGCATTTGTTTCAGTTTAGTTTCCTCCTCTTTAGCTTTAAATTCTGCCTCAATTTGCATTTGTTTCAGTTTAGTTTCCTCCTCTTTAGCTTTAAATTCTGCCTCAATTTGCATTTGTTTCAATTTAGCTTCCTCCTCAAAATCTACTCTCCTGACCTTTAATTCAATCTCCTTAATCTTAAGTTCGGTTAGTCGTGCCTCCATTTCTAACCTATTTGAAGGAATTTGTATAGCTGTAATCTCTTCTGGAGATAATATCTCATCTTCGATCAGATTTTCAACAAGTTCCTGAAGTATTTTTTTCTTTCGTAAACTTGTATCAATGTCTACTCCAAAGTGCTTGCCTATTTCTATCAAAGTGTCTTTAGTTTGTTTCTTTAGGAAACTTACCTTGGGATTTTGAACAAATTCTTGAACTATATCATCCATCTCTATAAGAATGTGTTAAATACCTGATCCAATATCCTTGGCAAGGTTCGCCACTTTGTTACGGGCTGCTGGTATGTGAAGAGACGTTACGTATAACGTCTAAGTGCTTAAGAACCAGCGCACTTCTAGAAGCCACTGTAGGACTGAACTATCTGGTCAGGGCCTAGATAATTCGTAAGACTAGAAGTAAAGGTAACAAAGAAGATTCCAGGAAAGGAATATTAAACTAGCGATAAAACTAGTAAACGAAATTATTAATGGAAAATATTTACAGGCAATCAACACAAAAGAGAATGGGCAGTAGGGTCAATGGGACCGTTACATGATTATGGAAATTATCGTTCAAATAAGAAACAAGATAAGTATACAATATGGTACTATCTAAGTACAAAGAGATCAGGAACATGCATCAGAATAAGTAATAAGTACAAATATAAGTAAAGTAATGCAATGTATATCAGACACGTAATGTAGGCAAAAAGGGTGATCACTTCACACCAATCGTCTCATGAATCTAAACTTTCTAGTTTTTATCAAGAGATCAATATGTGGGAATATGACAAGGAGTCAGCGAGTTCCACCGCTTATATACCATTGGACCGGAAGCCGGATACTTCCGGTTAAGGGTGCGGGTGAGGAGGAGGGTAAGTTAACACGTCAACATGGGTAGTTTTAGGACCCTCGACTTGCTTGAACAATCTATTTATTTAGTAACTGTCAAATCTGTGCGCTCCGAACTATTCAGGATTTCGCTTGTCTGTTTGTTCTACAAGAGTGCGCACCTCTCTCCGCACGTAGGCGAGATTACATATAATGGACGGGCGTTACTGCTTAACATTGTTACAATACATACATAGACAAGAAATATGAACATAGTTATGTAATACAAAGGAACACAATTCTATAACATAATTACACATATGACGTAATATCTAATATTACGTTACACTATGACCTTGCACACACACACACCCCCAACTCCCCGCCCACGAGAGTTGGAGTAACACCCCTCAGCGCTGCGATACTGATATTATTTCAGCCCCGGGCGAGGGTCGAACCCGGACCTCCGTAGTGGCAGGCCAGAGCTCTAACCACAGCGCCATGAGAGGTGTACCACAGCGCCATGAGTGTGTGTGTGTGTGTGTGTGTGTGTGTGTGTGTGTGTGTGTGTGTGTGTGTGTGTGTGTGTGTGTGTTGTGTTGTGGTAGCGTGTGTTGTGTTGTGGTAGCGTGTGTTGTGGTTGCGTGTGTGTGTTTTGGTTGTGCGTGTGCTGTGGTAGCGTGTGTGTATGTGCACGTGTGTAAAATAAATAACAACAATCAGTCTATAGAGTTAAAAGTGATACACTGACAATATAAAGTTTGTGCTTTCGGGTCTCCATCCACGGATTTTCCTCGGGGTTTACCCCAGAAGCTTTTCCCGTGAGCGGGTCTGGCATAAGGTAGCTGAGGTTCGTGGTCAGTTGTCCTCCTATACGGGTTGCCTCCCCAGGTGGACGAGCTCTATCTATCCGAAGCAGCTAGTGGCGACAGTGACCGCCCTCAGCCCCTCCTCCTGTCAGTAGAAGCAGTTAGCCGGGCTTAATGTACATCTAAGTCGTGCGAGCAGGCCAGAAGGACTTGATTTTCAGATGTTTGATACGCATGCCATGGAAGCATTTCATAGACAGTGGGAGCTTATCCCTACTACCACTCCCGGTTATGACAACCTTGGAACCATGTATGTGTTTATATATTATATATGTTGTAGTCATAAATGTTTGACTACAACATTGATAGAAAATTATAATCTACGGTCTCTTGAAGGCAACATGTTTAATCAGTTTTTCTGCACCGCCCTGCATTCTTGGGACTACCGAACAGTACTGGCGTCCCAAGCGTATGCTTGGTGTCATCTCAGATGCCATATATATACGAGCTATTACAATTATATAAATTTATTTGTACATATATTCTTATATAGTCTTATTTCATTTAAACTACATGTAAAATGTATTTTACATTTAATCATGTGTCCGTATGAATGTGAATGTTATTAATTACTGCGTTACGTAAATATAGATTTTGTGTCAATCAATGATAGGTTGCTATTTATAGAGACCGCGTGGTGGCAAGCGAAGATGTTTGTGTGTACGCACATGTTTATCTGTCGTGTGTACATCTATTTCTAAGTATTGAATGCATATTTTAAGGCATAACATGTGTGTATGACTATGTATGTTTATAATTGTGCGCGTGATTGTGCGATTTTCTGAAACCAGAGTAGCAGTTCATCTTCCGGCTCGAAGTCATTGGCCATATAGTGGTCCACAGATCTGCCCAAAACGAAACTGGGCTGAGAGAGTCTGTAAGTGGCAGCGAAACTAGACAGATGGTTGTGCGGTGAGAGAGCTGGCTGCAAGAAGGACAGACAACTACAAGGTGTAAAAGTTGACTGCTCAAAGCGAGAGCAGGGTGGACAGCACAAAAAGTGTGCGCGCGATTCGGAAGGTGGCTGCCAGTAGCAGAAGTTGGATTAGAGAAGCGAGATGTGGCTTCACAAGGCTCACAAGTAGCTCCGCGTTTCCGAGATATGGCTGCGTTGATAAGATGCGCGTCTACACAGCGCGTGAACGTGGAGCACGAAAAGAGGGCTCGAGCGAAGCAAGAGGCGGATGCGCGAAACAACTGGCGGTACTCGATCGGTGGGTGGTCGAAACGAGAGGTCGACTGCAGGTGGACAAAAGCCCGACGTCGATGGCTGACCCGATGTCTACTTAGCGGTAATATTACAGAAAGGGGTTTCTTCAGGGAAAGACTGGCAAGTAATTTCGCCAGGTGTGAGAGAAAACGGGGTTCTGTAAATCAGCACGAAACGACAAACAACTGTCCGAGAGGGTACCTGCGTGTCCGTGTCTCTTGCGTCGGTGCTCCAGCGACGGGTACCTGCAAGTGACAATGGGTGTTTCGGCCAACAGGCACGAACAAGGGTCGCTTCTGCTGACTGACGAGTGCGACTATCGCAAATATGGGCAAGAGTTTGCCAGGCATCCGTCCGCTGAACCTTGACATGACCACCAACATTTCCGCCCCTCACTTCCGCCGTGCTACTTTGTTTTGTAGAATTTCGCAGCTGACGTGGGCGTCCACTGTCTCCAGGCAGCTCCACGTCTCCTAAATCCGCATTGGTGATTGGAATGTTAGCGATGTATTCGATGTGTCCTGGGGTAGGGGGCTGGTCAGCCATTTATCCAGCTGGTTTTTGAAGCTACCTAATGTGATGCCAGTCATTCTTATCTCTAATGGGGCTGAATTAAAGAGGCGTGTCCCTATATACGAGAAACTGATGGACTATGTTCTTAACTCTTTAGGACAAGCCTTCTGCTTTTTTAATGTGGCATAGTCGGCCGTGTCGCGGGTTCTAACCTACACCTTTACTAATCTCCCACTCTAAATGACGTCCACCCCGACCCAACACAGTCCCTCGCCCCACCGCTAGGGGTCCCAAAATATTTCTTTGTCGCGGCTCGTGCCGCTTAAATTCTTCTTATCGGCTTAAGAAACCTGCACAGCGAAGCTATAGCGATAATCCCATACCACACTCCTGGTCATATGGCCATTTCCCGAAGGTTGAGTGTGGTTTGAATTTTCCGCCAAAATCATCGGAAATTTAAAATTCCCGGCTCTGTGCAGGCATGCGCATTGTCGACCCCACCTCCCCCTCCCTATTCCCTCCCTTCTTACCCGGCTAGCTCGAGCCGGACGTCGCGTCACTTCAATGAGAAATGAAGGCTTCGCCTGTGGGAGGAGGGAGGGACCCTAAATCTGTGCAGGTTTCTTAAGCCGATAAGAAGAATTTAAGCGGCACGAGCCGCGACAAAGAAATATTATCGGCTGAAAGAAACCTGCACAGCGAAGCTATGCATGAGACGAGGACAGGTGGGAGGAGAGGTGAAGCCTGAATCAAACCGTTATTACGTGTGTCTTTCCTATGGGAGACTTATTCATTTTATCACTCAGTAGAGGGGAGACAGAAACGTCAAGTACCCACGCCGAAGAATGTGACATGCACAACATTGCACTGTTCACACAATGCGTAAATTATACGAAATTTGTATCCTGTTCAACGGTTCCTGGCCCCTCCCCACTCCTCGGTCGCCCTTTGCCCCCTCCACTTTTTTGAGATGAGAGGGGTGGAGCCGTTTCCATGGCGACACATGGGACAGGGGCGACTGAGTGGTAGAGACACCGTGTCCCCAAGGGAGTCGTCGATGTCCAGTCCCTAGGTCCCGCACCCGCTCCACAGAGTGGGTGCGGAGAAACTCCAGCGACCGGCGTAGGGCCCCCGACCGAAGCCAGGGACGCAACAACCTGTGGAGTGCTGAGGGTATCGGCCCGGGCAGGTCACGCGGGAGAAGCAGTATGCTCCTGTCGACCTCCCGTACCAGCCGTCGGCGCCCCAAGCGGCTCAGTGGAAGGGCCGGGGTCGCGAAGTTGAGGCCCCCCCCCCCCCGCCACCGAAGGAGGGAGGACGTGTGAGAGAAGCACGCTCTTTTGGCGCAGGGGAGCACCCGAAGGACGCTGACTGTGTCCCACTCAATCCCGAGCCAATAAAGTCTGTGTGGGAGCAAGGGCAGACCCGTCCCAGTCCACCCCGAACTCCACGTCCGCCAACACACTCAGAGCCATTGAGATGTCGGCCGATGCACCCTCCCCGGTGGGCAAATGCATCCACTAGCCGTCTAGGAACATGAGTGTGGAGACGCTTGCTTCCGTCCAACGTACGCCTACCACTCTCACTAGTTTCGTGAAGATCCTCGGGGTAAGCGAGAAACCGAAAGGGAGTATGCGAGGCCAAGTTCGTTTCCGAGCGACCTCGTCCGTGGGCGTTAGTCAAGAGGCTTCGTCCTGGGTGAAGACGTTCCCTGAGCGTCTCCCACGAAGACGGGCCTGGACCCTCGGTATGTATCCAACTCACCCCAAGTCTTCCCGCGGGAAGTTCTCGAAGCCCGTGGCGAGCGTCTTCATCCAATAGTGTGCTATGGCAATTTGTGACGTCTCGTCACCCACAAGCGGACTTCTATATGTTTAATACCTAGTGACATCATGTGATTGTACTGTGACGTCACCGGATTGATCATGGCGCCATAGGATCGTCTCGTGACGTCACAGGGACACAAATTGACGTCATAGGACTACATGGTGACGTCAATTTATCACAATGACGTCATCATACCGTGACATCACTGAGTCACAGTGAGCGTTGAAATTTTGACATGGTAAAATTCTGGACCATCATGACTGTAGATTAAATTAAGTTGAATAGGAAAAGTCATGTTCATTTCGACCTAAGTCACAGTGAGCGTCGAAATTAATTTTAACATGGTAAAATTCTCGACCATCATGACTGTAGATTAAATTAAGTTGAATAGGAAAAGTCATGTTCATGTTGACCTGAGTCACAGTGGGCGTTGAATTAGTTTAACATGGTAAAATTCTTGACCATCATGACTACAGATTAGCTTAAGTTGAATAGGAAAAGTCATGGTCATTTCGACCTAAGTCACAGTGAGCGTCGAAATTAATTTTAACATGGTAAAATTCTCGACCATCATGACTGTAGATTAAATTAAGTTGAATAGGAAAAGTCATGTTCATGTTGACCTGAGTCACAGTGGGCGTTGAATTAGTTTAACATGGTAAAATTCTTGACCATCATGACTACAGATTAGCTTAAGTTGAATAGGAAAAGTCATGGTCATTTCGACCTAAGTCACAGTGAGCGTCGAAATTAATTTTAACATGGTAAAATTCTCGACCATCATGACTGTAGATTAAATTAAGTTGAATAAGAAAAAGTCATGTTCATGTTGACCTGAGTCACAGTGGGCGTTGAATTAGTTTAACATGGTAAAATTCTTGACCATCATGACTACAGATTAGCTTAAGTTGAATAGGAAAAGTCATGGTCATTTCGACCTAAGTCACAGTGAGCGTCGAAATCAATTTTAACATGGTAAAATTCTCGACCATCATGACTGTAGATTAAATTAAGTTGAATAGGAAAAGTCATGTTCATGTTGACCTGAGTCACAGTGGGCGTTGAATTAGTTTAACATGGTAAAATTCTTGACCATCATGACTACAGATTAGCTTAAGTTGAATAGGAAAAGTCATGGTCATTTCGACCTAAGTCACAGTGAGCGTCGAAATTAATTTTAACATGGTAAAATTCTCGACCATCATGACTGTAGATTAAATTAAGTTGAATAGAAAAAGTCATGTTCATGTCGACCTGAGTCACAGTGGGCGTTGAATTAGTTTAACATGGTAAAATTCTTGACCATCATGACTACAGATTAGCTTAAGTTGAATAGGAAAAGTCATGGTCATTTCGACCTAAGTCACAGTGAGCGTCGAAATCAATTTTAACATGGTAAAATTCTCGACCATCATGACTGTAGATTAGCTCAAGTTGAATAGGAAAAGTCATGTCCATTTCCACCTGAGTCACGGTGAGCGTCGAAATTAATTTCAACATGGTAAAATTCTCGACCATCATGACTGTAGATTAGCTCAAGTTGAATAGGAAAAGTCATGGTCATTTCGACCTGAGTCACAGTGAGCGTTGAAATTAATTTCAACATGGTAAAGTTCTTGACCATCATGACTATAGATTAGCTTAAGTTGAATAGGAGAAGTCATGTCCATTTCGACCTGTTTTTTTTTTTTTTTTTTTTACTTATATCGATATCAATATCAATATATATATATATTCATTTATTTATTTATTTTTTATAAAAATAATATTGTACAATTCACATAGTGCATAAATTCTATGTAGAATATTGTATCTTGCTCAGCGGTTCCTGGGCCTTCCCCTACCCCTCGGTCGCCCTTTGCCCCCCCTTCTCTTGCGAAGAGGGGTGGAGCCGTTCCCATGGCGACACATGGGACAGGGGTGATCGAGTGGTAGAGATACCGTGTCCTGAAGGAAGTTGCTGATGCCCAGCCCCCGAGGTCCTGCACCCGTTCCACAGAGTGGGTGCGGAGAAACGCCAGCGATGCCGCGAGGCCTCTGATGTTGTGGGCGTGGGGGGCATGGCCCGGGTCGGCCTTCCGGTGCCCTGTTGGTGGTGTCAGCTAGCCAAGACAGGAAGTCCAGAACTGTGCTAGCGGAGATGGTCACTATCGCGTGTCTCCGAAGGAAGTCCTGGAATCTCCGGTTGGGAGGGTTGTTGGATCTGGATGACGGTCGGGACCGTAGCGAAGACGCGGTCTGTCGCTTCCTGGTCGAACAGACCACGGGAAAGGGGAGCTGCTCTCACCACGCCCCGGCGAGCTATCTCCGGGGCCGACCGCGCTGCAGACTGACGAGCTGCCAGACGAGCCGCGGTGAAGGCCCTCGCTGCTGGGGGTAGGGCTGATGACGCCATGTTGGCTGTACCCTCTGCCACGGTAGAGAGTGCCGCCAGGGTGTCTCTGCATACAGAAAACACGCGAATCAAATTAGTAGGGCGAGAAGGATCCCGATCCCCGGAGGGTGTAATAAAGTCACATCGCTCAATTGTAGAACGTATAACATGCGAAGCCGAGGTCGTTTCCGAACGACCTCGTCCTCGGGCGCTAGTCAAGAGGCTCCGTCCTGGGTGAAGACGCTACCCGAGCGTCTCTCGCCAGGACAGGTCTGGACCCTCTATAGATTGAAATATCCCACTCACCTCAATTCTTCCCGCGGGAAGTCCTCAAAGCTCGTGGCGAGCGTCGTCAGCCAGTTCCTCATCATCGCCATTGCCGTGACGGTCGAGATGGTAGAGGCAAGGTCTTGTCTGGTCGAGGCCTCCGTCGTCAGCAACTTAGCCTCCGGTTCACTAAGTTGCTGGGGGAGGGCGGGGTCCCTGCCCGAGTGCCACAAGCAATCGCGCAGGCCCTCCGGCGCGAAGGGTGGTGGCAGGACGACGGGGAATGATGAAGGGATATGCCGTCGAGGAGGAACCGTCTTGGGTTGGTCTTGGGCCCGCTCGAGAGCAGGGATGTCTAAGGCTTTCTCCCCTTTCTCCTGCGGGAACCAGGCGTTTGGGGAGAGTGCTACCGCCGGTGAGTCCCCCGACCTGTCGACAAACATATGCCCATCAGGGTTTAAACGAGGGTTCTCCAGGAGAGCACCTAATGCGTCCAGAGTGTTAGAGGTGGAAATCCTGGAGGGCGTGGAGGCCGGGGCGGAGAGGGGTCGAATCTTATATAGAACCTTAGCCCCCTCCGCGTCGTTGGCCCACTTTAGGATAACGTCATCTCTCCTCCTCCAGCCCTCCAGTAGCGAGTAGTCGGGAGACCAGGCCACTAGCTTGTGATCTTCTCCAAACGAGTACTCCCAGGACCGGGGAAGGTCACACCATGAGAAGGGGTGAACTCAAGAGTCCGTCATGGTAGGAGGATAAGGTAAAGAAGAACTGTAGTGGTCCTCCACCCCGTCCAACCCGACGGACGTCTGATTGGGGGGTTCCTCCTGAGAGGGGCCTTCTAGTCCTATACCTGTCGCCGGCACGGAGGGGCGGAGGGAAGGACCAGGAGGGAGAGTGGGAGGGGGGGCTAGAGCCGTAGGTTCAATAGGAGGTTGCTCTGGAGAGGGGTGCGTTATGATTTGCGCGGTCTGAAAGGCCGGATAATGTGATAGGGCCGATTCAAGGACGGGGCCTATCAGGGACGGAAGGAGGGCAGCCACTTGGGCAGCCAGAGTTCCCTCTCCCCTCGTTTCGTCCCCCGGCTCCCTGCCCTTGTGGGATTTACGGCGAGGAAAAGGAGAGCGAGGAAGGGAGGGTGAGTTGGGGGGAGAGGCTGTGGAGGGTGGGGACAAGCTGAGCGTCCTGGACCTCGGTGAGGCAGACCTCTTTTTCGAGCGAGATTTCCTGCCGGGTTCACGTGAGTGAACTAGGGAGGAAGACGAGTTCGTGGGGGTGCTTGACAAAGCAAGCCGTAAGGGTTTTAAGGACCCTTGATGGTCGGATGTATGGGGCTGCCGAGAGGCCTGAGGACGCTCGGGGACACCATACTCCGTAACATCAGACTCGTCCCCTTGTACTCCGAGAGGCCCAGGTTGTCCACCAACGGAAGTCTCGGAGACATAGGGAGACGGATGGCGAGGGCGAACGAGGCCCAATTCCACGCCTAACGCCGGATCCGCCCACACCAGGGGGGGGGTCGTCAGCGGATTTCAATTTCCGAGCTCTGCGCCATGCCTCCCGAAGAAGTTCGAGGGCGGCTAGCTTGGAACGGGTTTTGGGAGGAGCAGCACGAATCTCCTCAACCCGCGCTTTGCACACAACGCAGGCTAGGGGGTTAAAGCCAGCTTGTGAGAAACAAGGGGCATGGCGGGAGCAGAGGTCGTGGTGGCCGTCTGACGAGATCCTGGCTGTGCAGCCGGATTCCACACACAAGCGTTTGGTCTGAAAATAGAATAATGATAATCATAGAAGGGGTGTCCCAAAGGTGTCTGGACACAACACCGAAGGGGAAAAACTGCAGGAGAACAGGTAGGGCTCCCTACGAGAACACACGAGCACGAGCAGGAACCAGACTTACCGGCATGAAAAGAAGGTGGGTTGTGGAGTGACCGACTCGTCTGGTTCCGCGATGCTAAGTGACGCGACGTCCGGCTCGAGGTAGCCGGGTAAGAAGGGAGGGAATAGGGAGGGGGAGGTGGGGTCGACAATGCGCATGCCTGCACAGAGCCGGGAATTTTAAATTTCCGATGATTTTGGCGGAAAATTCAAACCACACTCAACCTTCGGGAAATGGCCATATGACCAGGAGTGTGGTATGGGATTATCGCTATAGCTTCGCTGTGCAGGTTTCTTTCAGCCGATAATAACCTAATATCTGAATAAGCGCTCTAGTCTTTAAGTTCTGGTTAAGGGACCCCCTAAACTGCAATCAAGCATTGTATGACTTTCAATGACATCTGTATTTGGACGAAAGGAGAACTTGGAAGTTATACATGTACGCCATCCATACTATACGTACGAGTGATATGCCTAATAAGACACCAAGTAATAATTTGAATAAACTGACAAACTAACGACTGAGTGAACGGACAAGCGACTCCGTGAACCACCATGTCAGTCAGCATCTGCGTTCCCTTTACGTTCAAGACTATTCTGTTGACTGCTGTTTAGTGTCAAGTTCGAGTAAAGTCTATCGTGTTCGGTGTTGGTTGTACTTACGTTGGCGGCGAGAAGCTCCTCTGTGGTGATGAGTTCGTCTTCAAATGCACTAATCATAACACCTTCAATGACTTGCACACTCGTTAGCGGTGCTCATACACTGGCACTAATAAAACTTGCAAGGCTGAATCGACTGGCACTCCTAATCGCAACAGAAACACTGGAAAGATGATCCTTGTCGAATGAGGATTGTTACATAGGTCAAAGTCCCATTTTTGGCCTCTTCTCCCTTGTCCTCAAGACAACAAATTTGAACGTCTAACTCCTGCAGGCAACGTGACGTCATCGGCAATTCGTAAATATAATTGGCTGACAAGAACACGTCATATTTCTCTAACGAATCACGATGCAAGTGAGTGCATACGAAATCTCACCTAAAGCAGCCACTGGGTTATTTGAAAAAAATGTCGAGATGAGGGCTGTGTTATTTCTTATTACATTTTTGGCGTTATATTTATAAGACTCAAACTTCTACAGTACTAATTCATATAGATATGAATGGTAAGTTATGAATTTTGATATTTGTTACATTATCAAATCTTAGTGTAAATAGTTGACATTCTGCTCACGTTTGAGCGAACACATGCAGTTCCTACACGAAAACGGCCATGAACATGCTTATTTTAGGTCATTAATTCATATTAAATATGTTACATATCAGGTATTACTTCAGTGAATTTTGCAACATGGAATTAAGACTATTCCACACTGAACTTACAGTTCTTATAGTTATATATAAATAGAAATTAATAAAATGACTACCATTTGGCTCCAGCTATGGGAGCGTGTATGTACGTGGGTATTTTGTGTGCAGGTTCGTATATAAGTATGAATGTGTGTGTATATGTATGTATATATGTATTTATATATGTAAGTGCCACGACCAACCTAAGGGATAGATAAAACACCTACACATACATGGGGTATAGAAACACACAAATAAAATCAGAAATCCACAGCGTAAGCTAAATGACATGATAATCTTAAATATGATCAACGTAAATCGTTTGGTAAATAGGTAGTTTCGGAGCCAGATGCTCGATAACTTCTCCAATATGAATTCCTCTACTGTAAGTACTGTTGCGCAACACAACAGAGATAGACTAGTTTTTTGTAGTTTGGAACTGACAGAGGGAGAGAGGGCAGAGACATACTCAACGTTCTTTGTCTAATCATGAGACGTCCGAAATACTCGGCAGGCGGAGAAATTTGCGACTTCACGTAATACACTGTCATGATTATCGTCAAATGTAGTGAATTTGAAAAAACTGTAGGACAACTACACTCACAGTATACTAGATTTTACTAAGGACAATTCAACAATTTGTCTAATATTCGTATAGATTTAACTTTTATTTTGTTATTCAGCTTCTCAATATATGACGCAAAGGTAATGTGACATTTAGAGATTCAAAAAAGTAAACGAAGTCGTTTCTACTCAAACGAAAACACTTAGTTGTGTATAAGTGCCATACATTGATTGCGTTTAATTGGTGATGTGTTCAGCGGCAGTCGAAGAGTTTTGTCGTAATGGCGGAGTGGAGAAAATTTCCGTTGTTCAGACGTCAACCGTGGTGGCGTTACATCTTTCTCTGCTTGTCTTTCTCTTCTTTTTTGTGTTCGTGTTCTCTCTTGTCTTGCGACTTGCTAGATAAGACCACCCGTTTGCGCGGGATCGGTTTTTGTGGGAGGGGAAGAATGTATGTAACAAAATGAAAAGATAGTAGTGTATAACAGAGGGCTTTAGGGATATTTATTTCGTGGCGTCGTGGCTTTGGAGGTATGGGCAGGAAACTTGGGTTGGAGACTGGGATTAATGTGTAACCGTGAGGTTACGTGGAATATCTATTCTTCTTATCCTCATCCAACAAAGTTAGAAAATGAGTAGGAGGCTTAGACTTAGGGAAAGATAGAGAAATTGGAAATAATTTTAATGGTAGGTAAACTGAAATGAGATGTAGTAGGAGAGAAAGTTAGAAATGAAAATAATTTCAGTAGAAGAAAAAATTTATGTAGTTGTTTGTGCATGTAGTTGTGTTAGTTTTGGTTGCGGTATAGTTTTGTGTGTATTCTATACATAGAGGGTTGATGCATCCGACGTGTATGCTTATAGCCTGGCAATTAGTGGGCTACATGCAATATTATTATTATTATTATTTATTATTATTAATTATTATTATTATTATTATTATTATTATTATTATTATTATTATTATTATTATTATTATTATTATTATTATTATTGTTATTATTATTATTATTATTATTATTACTATTATTATCATTAATTTTTATTACTATTATTATCTATTATTATTATTATTATCTATTATTATCGTCTATTATTATCATTATTATTATTATTATTATTATTATTATTATTATTATTATTATTATTATTATTATAATCTTTTATTATTTTTATTTTTATTATTATTATTAATTGTTATTATTATTATTATTATTATTATTATTAATAATAATATTATTATTATTATTATTATTATTATTGTTATTATTATTATTATTGTTGTTAGATCATCTCTTGTCTCTGTTCTCTGCTTGTCTCTCGGCCTCATATAGTCTGTGAGTGGCTAGAAAGGTAAGTTTCATACCAAAACGTAAGTTTGAGGTCTAGCCAATTAGGGAGCGTATGCACTTGGGGTTACGTTTTGGGTTGCCGATGTCATTGGAGTAACAACAAAAATTGGTTCACATTTGATCTACAATGAATGACACGAATCATCATAAAATGACTAAACATTCATTTTATTCACGCAAGGGCGTGGCAGCATGTATTGTGTATGTATGGGTGCACATACATATATTTATTAGAGTGAATGTGTTTGTGCATGTGTCTGTGTTTATATGTGTTTGTGCATGTGTGTCTATGTTTATATGTGTATGTATGGATATTATGTATACGTACATATATGTATTTATGACATGCATATCAGTAATGACGGGAAAATGACAAAACAATCACCATATCAACGTGTTTTTTTTTTCCAAACAAACCATTGGGTCTTTTAGGTGAGACTTCGTTTAAACTTTCTCATATCGTGATTTGTTACAGGAAAATGGCGTGTTATTATCAGCCAATTGCATTCAGGGATTGGCGATGACGTCACGTTGCTTATGTTCGAAGGAGGCGGGAAGTGTCCAGTAGACTGAGGCCGGCCAATGTTAACTAAATCTAAAATTTCAATATATATTTTTCCTATTAATAATATATATTGTGTTTTGCACAATGTGTTATCAACTCCAAGTGATTATGTTGTGATTAGTGACTACTATCTTACGTAAAGAAAATATAGATTGATTCCATGTTGACTTTAGAAAATGGTCAGTGTGTTGCTCGTAACCGTCAATATGTTGGCGGTTCATCGGAGTTTTGTTTATGGAAACCTACCGCCCTCATCGGAAACACTGCATTTGTTTGTAAGTTTTCTAAAGTGCATAACGTCCTCGATGCGGTGACGCCTTTTAGATATCTTGTTTGAGTTAACGCCGAATAACCGCGTTCATCCAAGGGCAGGATTTAGTGTTGTGTGGGGCTAAAGACATTGTTCAAATTCGTGTCGTCTTTGAAGGTAGACCACGCATGAACCCGCCTCCTTCACAAGTGTCAGCAGACCAGATATGGGAGTTTGACTTATATAAAACCTCATTCGACAAAGTGTTTGCATTGCGATCGGGGAAGTATTATATCTGTCTCAGAATTTAAGCAGTGTTAACGAATGTGCAAGTAATCTAAAATGTTTTTGGACGATTTCAAAACGGACTCACTACCACGGAGCAGTTTCTCGACGCGACGTAAGTACAGCCCACACCACGTTAGGATCTACTTGCACTTGACAATAAACAGCTTTATTGGAGGCCAGTCGTGCACGTGAAGAGAGTGCAGATGCTGGATGACAGGTGACGTTCACGGAGTCATTTGTCCATTCACTTGTTAATCTCGTTCGCCAGTTTACTCAATTGGTTATTTATTTATTTACTTGTTTGTTGTTTATGTATTCATTTAGACTTACCAACTAGTTTGTCCATGCATTTCCAATTTGGATATTTTCCATTTTTACGGCATGCAGTTGATTTCAACAACTTAAGAAGGTAAGAAATGAATATTAATCTGAAACCTAAGTTAAGTTAGGTTTCAGATTAACCTAACCTAAAAATTCTGCATGCCGTAAAATGAAAAGACCCTTCAAATTTGTTCTGGGTTTAGTATTTTTGTAGACATGTCACTCGTATGATGTGTAGTACAAATGACGAACTTGACGCAAATTCCTGGACAGTGGAAGAAGGTGGTAGATGAGGTGGTGTGGGTAACACGTACCTTAAGTGATTGATGAAGGGAGGGGGAAGATAGCTGCAGTTGGGGAACCGAAGTCCAGGCGATTTGTATCACATCTCGGGACCACTCGCCTTCCCTCCAAGGCAAGCGTGAGAGTAAATCAAAGAGGGGGGAGGGGTATGATGGGACAACTCATTAAGTGAACCGTCCTAGGCTAATGAAACCCAGAACTCTTATTGTGAGTTTTAATGAATTAAATAATTAAACACTAGAAATATGCTACTTGACATTAAATAAGGGTTTTAACAGTTGGCTTTCATACATACATCCTATCTATTCCCTGCGCGCGTTCCTAGCTTATGTAATTATTAAAGTATTTGTACTTAATATGTGTCTTGCTTGTGGAGACGTCTTCAATTAGCGTGGTCTCCTGCTGAGCTCCGACCGGCGCTGCTCCGCATTTGGTGGGGGCGGGGGGTGACGGCCTGGGCGGGCGCTGTGATGGGCTTGCAAGTCACTTCACCGACGTAGTCCCGGTCAATCGCACTGCACTCTTAGAGTTCTCGCGTGAGGGGGTTTGTACCCAAATAATCGACACTCGATTGGCTCTCAAGGGTGAAACTCCCCAACAGTCACATGAGGGAGGAAAGGACACGATCGGACTTCCGAGAACGAGCGGTCCGACCTCCTTTGATGAACTCGATGCTTAGACTGACTTGTGTCCTGCGGCAGGTCAGGTCAAAATGCCCGCTAGCCGGCTTCCGACGTTGCCAATAGTTCTACGTCTCCGTCCCTAGTTGTGAAGGGTACTACGAATAATGTTCATGTGGGAGGTGACACAGTTCCAATTGTTCCTTGAGGTAGACACTGTTCACGAGCGGGTTAGATACAATCCTAATTATTCTAATTGCCTAGCTTAAAACAAATATGTGGCAGCGCGCAGGGGGGGGAGGGGGTGTGTTCGCACTAAATTGGAGCTGGACAAGGCCGCTTTGTTTGGGCGCGTAAACCGTTGAGCTTGGCTATGGGAACACGAATAAAAAAAAAGGGGGGGGGGGGTTCTAGATAATTAGAAGTCTCTCCCTTCGTTAAGGCACTTTTAATTGATTGTCAAAATGGCACGACAGTTGAAGAGGATAAAGAGAAGGAGAAAGGACAGGATGTAGGTACTAGAAGTCTTAAGGACTCTGGTAATTCCCCCGAATATAGGGAATGAAGGGCCGAAACGGTGAGAAATCAGACGAGAAAATGGGAAGGGGAGACAGCGAGCCGGGTGTCACAATTTCAAAAATTGTGACAGAACTTGAATATTTTCCAAGTTCTCTTTTCTTTCGTCCAACTACAGATTGTATTGGAAGTAATGCAAATTGTCTGAATGTGTTTTAGGGCGTCCCTTGATCAGATTATATGAGTAGAGCTCTCCTAACACCTCTATTCTCCCAACCAACCACCAATTGTCCATTTAGAAATTAGGTTACTTTGGGACCCTCAACGGGGTGGGGGGGGCCGGGGAATCGAGGGAGGGGGATGAGCGTTCGTTAGAACGGGATATGGGAGCCAAGATCTAAGGATATAAGGTCTAACCACTTCCGACCGAATTTCGAGGGAGTTGGCGCAGCGGGCCCGTGAACGTCACCTGGCTGTTCAAAGTGGGGTTCACGGGTCCTATAGCTGTCAGTTGAAGCTGGTGCGTCGTTCGGGAATGTCGTCGCCTTCGCTCGCACCGCTCCACGCAATTAGTTATATTCTGACAAATATTATATCAAATATATATATAAATATATATAAAATATTATAGTTCCTGTCTATATATATGAATATATAATATATATATATATATATATATATATATATATATAATATATAAAATATTATAGTTCCTGTCTTCCTTGGCGTTTCACAGTTTTCTTCAGTGTTTCACAAAGAGAAAACGTACCCAGCCTAATGACGTCAGAAGCTGCGCACAATAATTCAAACGGTCTGACCTGTATATTTAGACCTTGATGGGAGCTATGTAGTTTAGCACGTCTGTGGTGGGGGTTTTAGAGTAGGGGCGTGGGTGTTGGTTATGTCAAAGTTCAACGGACTGTCTAGTAAACTTTTACCGATTTTTGCGATGGTCACACTCGTCAGTCAGCAGAAGCGCCCTTGTTCGTGCCTATTGGCCGAAACCCCATTGCCACTTGCAGGTACCCATCGCTTGGAGCACCGACGCAAGAGACACGGACACGCAGGTACCCTCTTGGACAGTTGTTTGTCATTTTATCCTGATTTACAGAATCTAGTGTTCTCCCACACCTGGCAAAATTTGCTAGGCTTTCCCTGACGAAAAACCTTAATATTAGGTAGACATTGGGTCACACATCCCCGTCAGGCCCTTGTGCACCTGCAGTCGATCTCTCTCTTCGTCCACCCGCCGCTCGGTCTGTTCCGTACAATCGCCTCTCTCTTTGCTCAACCGTCCTTCATTTTGTCCTGCAATTTACGCATTGTACAACAGCGCCTCTTTATTACAGTGGCAGTAGCTCTCATCGCTTAGCTACTTGGGGCATTGTGACGCCACATCTCGCATCTCTGAGCCACCTACCATTTCTGGCGGCCTGCTTCCTGGGATCCACTTCTTGCGCTATCCAGCCAGCTCTCCCTTGCGCAAGCCTATTTGTGCACCTTGAAGGCGTCGGTTCTTGTTTTTTCAACCACCTCTCGCACCTCACGGCATGTCAAGGCTCGCTGCCAATTCATGACTTTCGATTCGAGTCGTGTCTTTGCTTGATCAGGCAACCTGAAGACCAATATAGTCAATGAAGTCGAGCCGGAAGACGAATTTGTCGTGGAACAAGCTGCATTGGTTCAAGAAAAAAGTCACACATATTGTACACACACACACATACGCGCACACATAACTCGGTGGCGCAATGGTAGAGATTCCGGCCGCCACTACGGCGGTCCGGGCTCGAATCCCGCCTAAGGCTAAAATAATTTCAGTATCGCTGTGCTGCGGGTCGTTATTCCAACTCTCGTGGGCGGGGAGTTGGGTGTGTATGTGCGTGTAAGGCCGGCCACATACGCGCAGTTTAAACTGACAGTTACAACTGTTCAGTTATAACTATCAGTTGAAACTGCACGCGTGTGGGTATCTCAGTGATACTCAGATACCCACAGACGTGCAGTTTCAACTGACAGTTATGACTGAACAGTTGTAAATGTCAGTTTAAACTGCACGTGTGTGGCCGGCCTAAGGCCACATCATTACTCATAGATTAGTCATATATGAACTCTGAGGTCTCTGTCGGGAACGAAATAACTGTCGATTACGAGTCAAGCACGTGGTCCAAGACCATGGTGAATCACACATACGCGCACATACGCACACACACACACACACACACACACACACACACACACACACACACACACACACACACACACACACATATATATATATATATATATATATATATATATACATAGATATATATATATTTGTAAATAGCTGGAGTCCAGGAACCATTATTATGGGAGAAAGCATACGCTGGACTCGACGTTCGTCAATTTATTCCGACGTTTCGAACCCTGTCCGGGGTTCGTCTTCAGGGTAATACAGTGGTAGCAATGGAAATGTACATAAATAAGAGGAATTTGGTACACTGGGACAGGTCTCCACAGTAACCGTTACAATCCGACGCAGTTAAACCAAATCAAAAACACCAAATGAGAAACAAATATAAATAAAACTATAAAATAACAGGTGCAATACTTCCTTGAAAACATTCACCGAGTTTACCATAGAAAAATATGTATATATATATATAAAGAAAATATAGTGAAACACACCTTTTCCACCCTAGACCACAGAGTCTTAATCACACTTCTTTTGTGGGTGGCCGGATGACAGGGACAAAATATTACATCACAAGGTTGGGACGCCTATGGGCTCTCCAATCTCGGTGGTTTTGGCGGAAATGGCCATGCAGCGCTACGAGGAGGAGGTATTGGAGGATGCGCCACCTTCATTGAAGTTATGGGTAAGGTACGTGGATGACGTTTTTGTCGTTATGAATAAAGAAGACGTGGGACCTTTCTTCGAGCGACTGAATACAAAGAATGAAGCCATCCAGTTCGAGATGGAGAAAGAGGAGAACGGCCAATTGCCATTCCTGGATGTCATGGTGACGAGAAGGACACCCATACAGACCGACTTCTGGACTATGGCAGCTGTCATCCGGCCACCCACAAAAGAAGTGTGATTAAGACTCTGTGGTCTAGGGTGGAAAAGGTGTGTTCCACGGAAGATAGCAAGAAGAAGGAGAGGAGTCACCTGAAGAAGGTATTTAGGGACAACGGCTACCCGAATTCGGTGGTAAAAAGGTGGACGGCACGACAACAGAGGGGAAGGATGGACGACAGACGACCGGACGCGACGCGGGTCACGGTCCCTTACTTGAAAGGGGCTTCTGAGGTAGCGGCCAGACTGCTAAGGAAACACGGTGTTGAAATAGCACACAAACCGAGGAACACTCTACATAGGGCCCTGACCAAAATTAAGGACACTGTGAGCCAAACGGACCGAATAGGGGTGGTTTACGATATTAGGTGCAAGGACTGCGAGACACATTATGTTGGGGAAACGAGCAAGAAATTGGCGACAAGACTGATAGAACACCAGAGGGCTGTTAGTAGAAAGGACATGAGTTCGGCCGTCTCAAGACACTGCGAGGAAACGGGACACGAAATGGACTGGCAAAACGCGGAAGTGAAATACGGAGGTAGTGGAAAAAGCACCAGGTTATTCTTGGAAGCTTGGTCAAGTGATGATAATAGTGTCAATAGGTGCATCACTTTAAACCCAATTTATAAGGGGGCGAAGGATAGGCTGGAGAAGAAGCTTACTTCTTAATATGTTTATGTTGTGTGTTTTATTTGTTTTTGTTTCGACATGACGGTAGTGTGTATCATTCCATTTTATTTTCATTTTTATGTATGTAATTTTATTTATTTATGAAATTTACTAACGGTGGTGGCATGCGTTACATGACTTTTGTTCCGCGTACCGTTGTGGCATGCCACGTCGTACAGCTTTTATGCCCAATCTTGGGGGGCATTTTTTCATACTGCTTTTCTTATTTATTTCAATGTGTACTCTTCCTTTTTGTATGTTTATGATATTGATGGATTTTGTGTTCTTGTTCCAATTTCTTTTATTCGTGATATACATGCTACGCGGGACATTTGTTCCAATGGAGTGCACAGTGGTGCGACCCATCGGTAGCGGGGTGAATCCTTACAACTTTCACTATATTTTCTTTATATATATATATACATATTTTTCTATGGTAAACTCGGTGAATGTTTTCAAGGAAGTATTGCACCTGTTATTTTATAGTTTTATTTATATTTGTTTCTCATTTGGGTTTTTGATTTGGTTTAACTGCGTCGGATTGTAACGGTTACTGTGGAGACCTGTCCCAGTGTACCAAATTCCTCTTATTTATGTACATTTCCATTGCTACCACTGTATTACCCTGAAGACGAACCCCGGACAGGGTTCGAAACGTCGGAATAAATTGACGAACGTCGAGTCCAGCGTATGCTTTCTCCCATAATATATATATTTATATACATACGCGCTCTCACACACACATATTGAAGCTTGTATCAGGCGGTTTAGTGGAGGGGAAAACCACACACAGTTATGTAGTTATTCGTTTATTCCTTACACACACACACACACACACACACACACACACACACACGCACGCACACACACACACACACGACTCGGTGGCGCGGTTGGTAGAGTCCCTGACTGTCACTACGGTGTTCCAGGTTCGAATCCTGCCAATGGCTGAAATAATTTCAGTATCGCTGCGCTTCGAATCGTTACTTCAACTCTCAAGGGCGGGGAGTTGGGTGTGTGTATGCATGTAAGGTCACGGCATTACCCATGGATCGGACATACAAGCTCTGAGCTCTCCTCCGGGAGGGAAATAGCTGTCGATTGCGAGTCCAGCACGCGGTCCAAAGACCTTGGTGAATCACACACACACACACACACACACACACACAAACGCACAGATACATACTGTAAAGCAGGCGGATACGCAACAAAAGGTTACAATACCCTGTTGCACCGTATCGTATCACTAGGTGGTACGCAAAGATGATACGATACGAGGAAATGCAACAAGTGTGGACCCGGCCTAAGATGTTTGTGTCAATTCGACCCTCGATACGTTTTCTTTTGCCATATTCTTTGGGTCTCGATGTCTCTTTGTCTCAGGTTCTGTATTCAGTCTACCTTCTTGGCTGGTTTCTGTGAGGGACTCGTTTCCACAGACTCGGTCTGTTTTCTTTTTCTCTTTTTCTCACATTTCCACCTAATTTAGTAGTTACCAAGGACTTGGAGTGGTTTGGAAATAAAGTCGATTAATTATACAGAATAGTGAATTAATTTATTAGCTGGTGGCTTGAAAGTTTGTTGTTTGAGTGTTAGTCGAGTCAATGTATATTTGAAAATTTCATGTCTGTGTGTATGTGTGTGCGCGTGCGTGATTCACAATGGTCTTTGATCACGTGTTGGACTCATGATCGACAGCTATTACCCTCCCGGAAGAGAGCTCAGAGCTCATATATGACCAATCAATGGGTACTGGTGTGACTTTACACGCACACACACACAACTCTCCGCCTACGAGAGTTAGAGTAACGCCTCGCAGCGCAGCGATACTGAAATAATTTTAGCCGTGGGCGGGATTCGAACTCGGACTGCCGTGGTGACGGCCGCGATCTCTACCACTGCGTCATCGAGTCATGTACGTGTGTGTGTGTGTCTGCGTGTGTGTGCGTGCATGTGTATGTGTGCATGAGTGTGTGAGTGTATGTGTGCATGTGTGTGTGAGACCCTCTAGGCTGTGTGGGTATAGATGGCCAATTTGGAACCCAAACGCTGATATGTACAGTACAATATATGGATTTTTATGAAAACCTTCTACTCCTTTTCACTTAAACTTTATTTGTATGCACTTAATATGCATATTACACTTTTTAAAATGAACTTTACTTTGTATTTTCATTTGGTTCCAGGATGAGTCATTCTCTCTATCTGTCTTCGGTTATTTGATTTATTTATTTATTTATTTATTTATTTATTCATTTATTTATTTGTTTATTTATTTTTATCTGGAGACCTTAACGGATGCCTTCCACCCAGTGACTGCCTTTCGAACTGTGTTTACCATTCGATTTTGGGGTCAAGCACTAAAGTTGTACAAAACAATTTGTCCCTTTCAGTGTAGACGTAATTGCTTTGCGACCTGAAATTGTTCCGCGCGCTAATGAATCAGTGCCTCTTTGGTCAACCGGATCTGAAGGTTTCATCTGACACCGTTATCTGAAGTATGATCACGTGACCACATTCAAGAGCGGGCCAGTGACTTCAGTTCTTTGGTCTGAGGGTCGACCCTCTACTGAATGGAATGATCTGGTACCGAATGAAATGTCTTGTACTGGCCGCCAGTGTTGGGTGTAGAATTCTTCATAGGTTGAAATGACCAGGTGAGATATTCCTAAAGGAAGATGCTGATGGGGTGAACATGTAGACACGGAAAGTGTCTCATATCTGAAGAGAATAGCCCGACGAAAGCCAGAATGAAGGAATATGTAACCAAGGACACAGGGAAAGGATATATTGAAGGAGGTTTACTTAGGCTGAAAGAAATCCCTTGGAAGTCAGCGAATAGATGAAACTTCCCATAGAGACGATAGAATCATTTCCAAGTTTTGAGGTTCCATTTGTAGAAACACATAAGTAATATATTGTAATGTTTTCCTTTGCGTTATTTTGTTTGTCTGTTTCCATGTGCGAGTGTTTGTTTGTTATCTATTTATGCTTGTTTACCTTTTCAGCATCAGATCTCGTTATGGACCGAATTTTTTCATGTCGGCCCTCATACTTTGCCGTTGTGTGTGTGTGTGTGTGTGTGTGTGAGTGAGTGAGTGAGTGTATTCACCATGGTCTTTGGATCACGTGTTGGACTCGTGATCGACAGCTATTTCCCTCCCGGAAGAGAGCTCAGAGCTCGTATGACCGCGTGTGTGTGTGCACGTATGTGGGAGTTTGTGCATATGTGCGAATGTAAGCGTTTTTGGTAGTTTTCTTTTATATTTCTTTATGTTTGCTTACCAATATATTCACATAAATATTTATTTTGCACTAAACGGTCTAGAACAGTGGTTCTTAACCTTTTCATTACCACGCCCCCCCTACGAACTACTATTTTTTTCACGCCCCCTTGCATATTTTCATATATTCTTGTTCAGATTTATTTATTTGTTTGTTTATTTATTTTAATTCTCTTCTCTCCTCTGCATGACTCCCAGAGCCATTCCTGGTGATAAAGTCGAAACTAAAATATCTAAGTTCCACCAGAAAATATCTTATCTCTTCTGGCTCCATCATCATCTTTCATACTGCTTTCTCTTTCCATGTTTTTTTTTTCTTGTTCATCATCAGTTTCGAACTCTTTCCTGCACTGTTTTTGACCACTCATCATCTGCGGACCACAAAATCTAATCAATCATATATCGGATTAATGTAAACACGCTTTCCATTTTTGTATTGATAAAAAATCTTTACGCAAAGCTTCTTATATAGAGGGACTGCTGAATACATGAAGATATTGAATGATCAGAAACAAAATGTGTGTTCACATATTTCTGATGCATAATGTCGTCGAGAGTTGTTTGGATTGGGAAGGGTGGCTGGCTCCATGCGAGCATATTCGGAGAGATCGTGGGAGACACTGGCGTCGGCGTGTGAGCGAAGCAACGCGCACTCTGGGGCATTTGCCCTGTTGTTGCTGAATTGCACAGCAGCATTATGCGAGAGGATGAGAGCCTATCATGATGATGCTTGAGGCGATGAGTGATCTAATGATCTGATCTCTTCAGAACTGTAATATATTGTATGTTTTCTCTAGCTGGTAGTGCTCGATTTCATCTGAATAGGGGACGGATTCACACCGATGGTTTAATTAAACTTTAATGACTATGGATAAAGACTGAACTCTTACCAGAGTGGTCAAGTGTGATTGAATGGGATAATTTAGCGACAAAAGGAATAATTGTGTAAGAGTTTTTTGGGCGAAAGTTTTACCACTACTACTATCACTATTACAACCACTATCAATATCACCGCAAAAATCGCTGTGGACGCTACCACAACCTCTATCAACTTCATCATCATCATCATCACCATCAACCAACACCACTACCGCCGCCACCACCGTCATCACTACAGTTATCATCATTACCAACACCATCATCACCATTACCACCATTAACACAGCCTACCACCCAACACCATCATCATCACTACCACCATCTATTACCAACGCCTCTACCACCACTATCATTACCACCATCACCACCTACCACCATCACTATCACTTCCACTTACCCACCACTCACCACCAATACCACCACCATAATCACGACCATCATCACCTAGCACCGCTGCTATCACCTCCACCCACCATCACCATCACCACTATCACCACCATTTCCACCACTACCACCACCATAGTTACCACCATCACCGCCCCTCACCCCACCCACTACCATCCACCACCATTATCACCACCACTCACCACCACCACACACTACCATCACCCAACCATCACTACCCACTACCACCACCATCACCACCAATATCACCATCACCAACTACCACTACCCACTACCACCACCATCACCAACACGCACCACCACCGCCACCGCCGTGCACCAACAGCGCCCGGGATGGTATCCTTTTCCCGGAAGGGCTCGATCGCAAATAGTTCGAGGAAAATCGCGTATCAGACGAAGCCCCTTCGTTCTGAAATGTGAAAATCAAAGAGATGAAGTCAACATTAAGAGCAAACACGCCTTTGTTTACATATTTCCACAATTTTGGGCAGCGCGCGCATTTATTGCGGGAATCCGTTTGCAACAAATGACCGACGGAGAGATCACGTAGGGAGACAGAAGACACTGTGGGTGGGGACACGTTCGCTCTCTCTCTCTCTCTCTCTCTCTCTCTCTCTCTCTCTCTCTCTCTCTCTCTCTCTCTCTCTCTCTCTCTCTCTCTCTCTCTCTCTCTCTATCTATCTCTCTCTATCTATCTCTCTCTCTCTCTCTCTCTCTCTCTCTCTCTCTCTCTCTCTCTCTCTCTCTCTCTCTCTCTTATATTTGTGTGTGTGTGTGTCGGGGGCTGTGGCTGTACGTGGATACTCTCAATCTCATCCTTATTCTCATTCTCATACTTATTCTCATTCTCATACTTACTCTCACTCGTACTCACTTTTATTCCTTCACTCTTTTACACTCTCACACTCACTCTCACTCTCTCACTGTCTTACTCTCACTTTCTCACTCTCGACCTAACTCTCATTTTACAGCTACTGTAACACACTCTTTTTGAGTCCAGCTCTCCTTTTCCTGTCCCGTTTCTGTTTCGCTCCAACCACCTGCCTCGTACCTTCCGTACGGGAAAGTTCTTAATAGACCGTATGGTAACAAGTGACAGGCAATTAGACTCAGTCTTCAACACTCGTTTGTCTAAACAGGGCATCTACCGGAGCCGTTCACACCGGGGGTGGGCCCATCAGATGAATATTTGTTTTTTATTCGCTAAAATGAAATAGTTAATGTGTGTCAACATATTAATGGAGTTACGGTCATTTAGCAAACTGTTGAGATCCATTGAAAGCTTCCCTTTTTGGTTTATCAATTAACATTTTTTAAAGCTTCCACGAGAAGACTTTGCCCAGACCTGTAAAAATTGCCTGGCGTATGTGTAAGGAGTGTCATCATTTATGACCTCTGATCCCATACCTTCCGTTACTCTCTGCAAGGATCTGGCTTCGTGGTGGAAGTAATTAATCGAGACACTTTTCGAGTGACAACTTCACTATTCCGGAAATGTAGGTCCTGTTTCTCTTCACACTCACGTAAACATTCTCATTCACTTTTTTTTTTTTTTCTTTCTTTCTTTCTTTGACGTTTGCCACTGGGTTACATATGCATTCTTGTTCGCAACTGCCTCACTGGTTTAAGTCAACGTCCATATTGAGCTGAATTACTTTTGCTAATATTGTAAATTTCTGGTCACAGATCCGGTGAGAGAGGAAACTATGAGGAGCTTATGTCCAGAGTCACTTATCTGTCACTAACACCGTCCATCAGTGTCCCCAATTACAAAGGATTACAAAGGCGGAGCATGCCGACAGGAGACCTTTTGATCCATATCTAGGTCGGATGCGAAAAAAAAAGTCATATTAATAATAAAATAATAAATAAAAACTATGATAATGTAAATAACAAATAAAATACATAAATAAATGCATAGGTATAGTTAAATAATAAACAAACAGGTAAATAGTAAATAATAATAAATTGACATATAACTAATAATAAATAAAAATCAGACAGACAGCCTGGGGCCGTAAAACATTATTCTCTGTCTGGCTTTATTTAGAAGATATCAAACAACAAAAGATACACATTTTGCTGGGGGTAAAAATCCTTGCAAAATGCATTAATGTGAAGGAAAACTTGGAAGAAATGTAAAACTGGAATAAAGTGATTTCGATTCACGAACCAACTCATCTGTATTCACGAGTTTAGTAATTACAATTTCAACTATGTTCCCATAATGGTCCATCTCAGCCCATACTTATTTTTTCATCATAACTAGTGATTTATA
>NC_134781.1:74054335-74056835 GCF_046742065.1 Oratosquilla oratoria | reverse complement strand
CCGCCAACTGCACTAGATTTCGTTCTTCGTTCTCAGGTAAACAACTAGCTTGTATCTGCCTCTCCGACTTGATTCACCCTACCCATTTGGTTTTATATCTTCCTCTTTCGCGTGTTTGCCTTTGTTCTCGCACTCAATTTTGCTTTTACGATTCCATTTAATGCTCTCAGTTCCATCTCCAACGCCTCGTCAACTCTTGGACGCCTTCCTGAACTCCAACGTTGACCTGGAAGTTCTTTCCTCTTCCTTTGATGGCTTCCTCTCCTGAGGTGGTTAGGGCAGGGAAACTGACATACGTTAGTAGTGACGCACGCACACACACACACACACACACACACACACACACACACACACACACACACACACACACACACACACACACACACACACACACACACACACACACACACACACACACACACACACACACGACTCGGTGGCGCGGTTGGTAGAGTACTGGACTGCCAGTACGGTGGTGCTGGTGGTACCTGGTTCGAATCCTGCCCAGGGCTGAAATTATTTCAGTATCGCTGCGCTTCGAGTCGTTACTCCGACTCTCGTGGGCGGGGAGTTGGGTGTGTGTGTGTGTGCGTGTAAGGTCACAGCATTACCCATAGATCGGTCATATATGAGCTCTGAGCTCTCTTCCGGCAGGGAAATAGCTGTCAATCACGAGTCCAACACGTGATCAAAAGGCCATGGCGAATCATACGCACGCACACACACACACACACACACACACACACACACACACACACACACACACACACACACACACACACACACACACACACACACACACACACAAACACACTCACGCACACACACACACACACACACGATTCGGTGGCGCGGTTGGTAGAGTACTGGACTGCCAGTACGGTGGTGCTGGTGGTACCTGGTTCGAATCCTGCCCAGGGCTGAAATTATTTCAGTATCGCTGCGCTTCGAGTCGTTACTCCGACTCTCGTGGGCGGGGAGTTGGGTGTGTGTGTGTGCGTGTGAGGTCACAGCATTACCCATAGATCGGTCATATACGAGCTCTGAGCTCTCTTCCGGCAGGGAAATAGCTGTCAATCACGAGTCCAACACGTGATCAAAAGGCCATGGCGAATCATACGCACGCACACACACACACACACACACACACACACACACACACACACGCTTCGTCTTGAAAATTTCATGTATACACAGCACAGAATCCAATCGATGAGCTATGAAAAATATCTGGCCTGGTCACAACAAAGTGTTTACAGTTGGTTGTCGGTAGTCTACTTTCACCGTTTTTTTTACGATAGATATTTAAAGAAAAATGAATGACAATAAAGAATAGATAATGATTGATTGATAGATAGAGCAAAAACCTATCCTCGTTCAACATTTCAAAGCAGTACTGGGTTCGAGATGATTTGGAATTTGAAGTCGAAAGCTTAAAGGGGTTATTAATCTGGGCTATTTTTCCTCCGACCTCCAGTTAGTCGGCGGTACCACCCACCTCCAATTTTTCTCCTCCGTAAAATCACTGTGGAAAACTGTTTGGTTTTCTCAACAAAAATACATCGAACGTCATTTTATATGCTGAGGGAAAATGATTTCCCTCCAGTATCTCAGACTCCATCTCGATAGCTACGGGCTGCAAATTTGCTCCAACTGTCGGAGGTAAAATAGACCAGTGTGATAACGTCTTAGATTGAATTAGATCATCTGGTTTTATCCTGAACAATAATTACAGAACCAGTTGGTTCCTGTAGGATTGGATTCATGATCAAGGCGTTAAGTTAGATGAGTTTTGATGTGGGTAATCCAGACAGTTCTGTTTGTCTGCAGCGTAGGCCCAGATCCTGGATCAAAGAAGATTTCTACAAACCGTGACTCTCCAGGGACTCGCTAAAGAAGAAGAAGAAGAAGAAAAAAAAAATCCCTTTCTATTAGCTATAACGAAATTGAGTGCATTCATGTATTGTATAGTGTAATTAAGCCTTTGGATACATTGATTACATTGACAGATTTTGTTCTTAGGCGGAATTAACTAATCTAGACCCTGCGGCTTTTTCGGACAGTAGACTTCTCTATTTGATGAAAATATAAATACTTAGGAACATAATGAAAGAGACAGCAAGAGACAATAAGACCTACACTAGGCAGTTCCATGTCCATTACCACCTGTCCTCCCCATCTCTAAAGTTGTCTAACCTTTTCTTAAAACGACCGATAGTTTCAGCGCTGACTACATGGTTAGTCTATTCCATTCGTTGACCATTCTATTGGCAAACTAGTTCTTACCTATTTTCTTCTTAAGTCTAAATTTGTCCAATTTAAATTTATTACTGCGAGTCCTGTCCTGTTGCCTTAATATGATGACCTTGTTTGCGTCACCCATGTGTGTATGTTTTATCATTATAATTTTTACCTGTTGCGGTGGGGGTCTAGAAGAGAGGTCATTCCGCTCTTCCTACCACATCAAATGGTTTTATTCATCAGTGAAATCGTATGTGTG
>NC_134781.1:74026835-74049335 GCF_046742065.1 Oratosquilla oratoria | reverse complement strand
TAAGTACATATAGGCAATGTATATAGTTATGTATATACCGTCACAATAGATATAATCGTATATGGTTACCACTTGCGCCCACGTGAATTTCTCTCCCTGGTTCCCAACGCTTTCTTATGGGCAAGAGCGCTCGGTCTACGTGACTTCACTCCGAATCTGCATATCGCCGTGGACGTCGTCTGAGTTTTGTTATCTTTCGAATGAGCGGACCCCGAGTATAGGAACGAAACCTAAAGTCGACATTTACGCAACGGGAGAGAGCAAACGTCAATTAAAAAATTTCTCGTCGATATAGTTAAATGATAATAATAAAGGAAACATTCCAATTAAGAAAAAGTGTCCTTTGTCTCAGAGACACGGAACGTATCAGCTTTAGAAAAGCCCAAAGATGATGACACTCACCTTACTGATCTCCTTTGGGTACCACCACTCCTAACAGAGTTTCATAAAAAGGACACCACACCTGATTTTATGTGTGAACTGCTCCTCATGAGTGACAGCCCCGCATACCTCGGAAAAAAAAACCCAGATGATCAGATCTGGAGTCGAATGTATGCAATACTCGTACAGTTCGTCAGAGGAGTCCTCAAATAGTTCTACCTAAACGACCACACCAAAAGAGACCACCATCTTCAGCCTCTCCCTATCCGTCGAGTATAATCACGTGTCAGCTGCCAATGCAATTGCGCAAATAATTAATCAGCGAAAGTGAAACGCCATACTTTTCCCCATTCACCTCCACCGAATTTCCTCTTCACTTGTCTTTTCTTTCTGTCGCTGCTCACCGTTTTCTTTCTATTCTCTTTCCGTTTTCTTTCTATTCTTTTTCCTCTCGTCTTATCAACATATCAGCCTTTACGTCTTTACTCTTTTCTCCTTTTTCTGTGCGGACTTCTCTTCCAGGGGTCAATCCACTTTCCTTCCTTTTCTCTTCCACTTGGAGCCTCTCTCACTCACTACTGTCTCCAATAGAGGTACAAGACCACACTGAAATATTTTTGTCTCTCCTTTCGGCTCAATTGAAATTGTGTTACTAATCTTGTTCAAGAAATATAATCAACACCAAACCAGGAATGTCCTCCGCAACAAAACACTAAAAGAAGTGTAGTGTGATTTTTCAAATTTGAAAGGCAGACAGACAAACATACAAACAGACAGGCAGGCAGAAGAACAGACATACAGATAAATAGAGACAGGGAAAGAGACAGACACACGCACGCGCGCGCACACACACACGCACGCACACACACACACACACACACACACACACACACACACACACACACACACACACACACACACACACACACACACACACACACACACACAAAGAAGTGTGCTTCCACACATCGTCTCGACATTGTTCCTCTGAAATTCCTGAAATCCTTCGAATTCCCAATATCCTGCAACTCCCATGCATCCCACCCATCCCTCGCTCCCAGCCGTACCAAGCACTTCAAAGGCAAACACAGTAACAATCCCAACGGCCCTTCCTTTTGAAACAACCAATCAAACGCCAGCATCCAGACAGCAGAAAAATGGCCGTTAAAAACCGTTAAAAACCGTCGTCTAACACTAAAAGCCCATTGGTCCGTATTGGTGCTCGAATGCTGTTGGTATTTGTGGAACGTTGTGTGCGCCTTCCCCTCTTGGGTCACTCGCCCGTCCTTCCTCTCCTCGCTTTTCCTTCGATCAAGCTGCCAATACATCGCTTGGTGTGCGCTACACGTTCGGCCACCACCGCCCCAAAGGATAAGGGGACGGATCTGGCATTCATTGTTTTGTGGTTGATGATATGTGGAAGGTAGCTGGGCACTTTCACGAAGATGAAAGGGACGTGCTAGGTAATGAAATGACCCTTGGGTTGCCGGCATGCCCAGGTCCTCTTTCATCAACATGATCGAATTGTGGGCAAAATGCCTCACGTATCTGACCAGAGAGGCTGACAGGAGAACCTGACAATGCGTCAGATTGGTTAAGTTGACGTCATTGTTGTTGTGGACATCTCGGTCGTAAACCGCCCAGTGATGCTTCCAGATGGTTTTGTTCAGGTTGACACAAAGTGATTTAGTTTCCAGCTGAGAGTTCGGACCCAAGACGAAATGGAGATCGAGACTACGTGGATTTTTTCCCTTTTACTTGCATTCTTTCGTGACCTCGGCCTCTGCCACTTCAATAGACAAATTATGGAATTCGTTACTTCGTCTTACCTCACCGGGGTGCCGTATCGACTTGGACGTTGGCCACCATGGATCTCTATTCCTGTCTGCACATGCCTCTTCTTAACAAGATGGCATTTGTTATTTCTTTGTATGTGTATCGATTTACATTTCTTTGTATATGTATCCATTTACATACAAAATAATTAATTCAACTACTTAGACTTTATTTACTTGTTCATTAATCTATTCTTTTTATTATCTATTTGTGTATCTTATTTGATAATTAATTCAAGTATTTATGTATTTACTCATTTACTTATTGCCTGTATGTGTGTATGTATTCATTTATATAATTGTATTATGTAGGGTTGGAGTTGTTCTCATTGGATGCAGTCTCTATATCCTTATTTACCAAAATTTGCCCTAAATTAATTTGTGCTGTTGGCCCGGGCTATTTCTTCTAATGTGTTCCACAAACTGATACATCTATCTGGAATGCTATGTTTTTTCATACTAACAGACCGTCTTTTTCAATTTGTTCTATTCCTTTCTCTGTTCTAAATGTAGTTATCATATCGCCTCTCTCTTGGTTCTTCCAATGTGGATAGTCGTAGTGTTTCCAATCTCTCTTCATATGTCTTATCTCCAAGAATTTGGATCATTCCGGCTGCGTTTTTTTTTTTTTTTTTTTTTTTTTTATAAGGTGACAACACAACTGCTGCATATTCCAGTCAATGATGGATGACACTTTGATTTATTTTTCATTCAATTTTCACCCACATAATACCACTCTTATATTCATTAGCATTTAATGTTCCTCTGTTTATACGACTTTCTTGCGACATATCATCTCTGATTAAAATACCGAAATCTTTTTATTCGTTAGCCTTTATGGCTTTTTCATCTCCAATCTCATAACTCCGTGGGGGTCTCTTTTTACTTTGGCCCTTTTCCAAGATCCTCCATTTGTTGGTATTGAATTTCATCTTCCACTTCCGGCTCTATTCATAAAACATTTCTAGGTCTTTGCGCGCGCGCGTGTGTGAATATATGTGTATGTGTTTGTGTTTGCTTGTTTACCTAATTGTATCCTAACTGCTCGTAAACTCCTGTCTCTGAGCTTCCATTGCCAACTTTAGTTTTTGCTCATATTGACTGAGTGTTCTATAAATTCTTCCATGTAATTCTTATCCCTCAAACATATTGACTTCTTCAGTTTCTTTCCGTGTTCTGTTTTCTCTATTATCCTCTACTAATTTTATTTCTATATTCATTCTTTTTATATTTCTGAATACTGGTATCACATCCACCTTTCTCTCTTTTTATCCTAATATTAGCAACCCTCGTCCATTCAACCTTTCTCTGTATGTACTTTCAGCTAAATTTTAGTTACTATACGCTGAATTTTCTCTACTAGATTTGATACAATTCTTTTGCGTTGGAACCACATCACTGCAGTACACTGCAGTCTAGGCCGAATCAGGTTTTTGATGGATTCTGTTTATATTCTCGTCCATTTAGTTGAACGCCATTAACAATTTATGTGAACAGTCTTGTTTTTTTCCGGTGAATTTTTTTTTCACAATCAACACTACAGGCCCTTTTCTTCCTTCGTCTTTGTGTGTATATATATATATATATATATATATATATATATATATATATATATATAAATATATATCGTTTTTCAACTACTTTAGTAGTGGGTTTTCTTATTTTCGCTCGCTTCATATATTTTGTATTTTTTTTGTAATAAAGTGTATTTTCATTTCTGAATTCTAGATCTTTATGCAACAACCTTCAACCGTCTTCATCCTTTACTCTCTTCACGAAGTTGACATTGTCGGTATATAGCATGGTGCACCTTATGTTCCATCCATCATGCCATTAACGTAAATCAACAACATTAGTGGTACTAATACTGATCCCTGTGGCACCCCACTAGTTACTCCCCTCCAATTATACACCATGTCCTTCACAACTGTCCTCATTAATCTTTTCTTCGGGATGATCCTCATCTATTCCAGCAGACTCCGTCTCACTCCTAAGTCTTTCAATTTTCCAATCAATCTTGTCTGTTTGTGAGTGTATGAGAGTTCGTGTGTGCGCGCGCGCGCGTGTGTGTGAGTGAGTGATTAAGCACAGCTCTCTTACTATTCCAACCCCATTAACTATTTCTTATGCACCACAATCTTCAACATACATTCCCTATCTTGTAAGTTCAACTGCTTAAAGATATGGCAGAGTAAACAGTTCATCCGCTGCAGCTTTATCAAGGATACTTTAAAAAGCTCTAAAAAGGGAGACGTTATACATTTGATAAAGATTCCGTCCTCAAATGGTATCTACTCTGTTATTTCTACCATTTCTTCTTTTACCACCACCTCTGCAATTCTCTTCAAACCCTGTTTTCCTCTTTCTTCCTTCGCCATTTTCTTTTATTCAATTCCTTTATTACACTTATTTCATTCTTCCTCTGTACAAATTTTCTCCTATTTCTCTTCATGCATTCTTGTTAGGATCAACAATATTGAAGTTATTGCGTTACCGCTTATCCTAAAGTATTGTAGAACTTCTGGAAAACAAGAGTAACATTCTTTATATCTGAATAAACAAAAAAAGTCTGGGTGGCTAAAACATGGGTGGTAGTGTATCAACAATGGCAACATAAAAACATTTTAGCTTTAGTACTTATTCTTTATTATTATTGTTTGGCCAATTAATTGAATTTCTGTTTTATATTGAATAGAGCATGATACTGACATCCTGTGTGAAAAATTGAAATACAATGGAGATTATCTTGGAATGAACCAGAATTCCGTCAATCTTAGTCAATCATTCAACCATTTAATCGATAAGTCATCCAGATCCCACTATTCAACAAAAGCCTCATCAAACTTTTTCCATGAGTCACACGAAAGCGCCATTATTTGCCATGTCACTCCTGCAAACTTCTCTATCTCGTCTCTCCACCTCTTGTTTGGTCTGTCAAGCTCGCCATCTCGCGGCGTGAAGTCAGTGACACACTTGCTCCATCTGCCTTCCTTCCTTTGGGGTACTTCTGCCAGATTCCATTTCTGTTCCTTTATCGGCTCTAGCAAATCTTTCACTCCAATAGCTCTCTCTAACCCAGCTTAATTTTTTCCTGTCCTTCGGCGCTATTCACAGTATATATATCTTCATTGTTTTCTGTACACACTGCTTTGTCTTCATTTCTTCGTCACACATTTAGCTTATAGCTCACTAGAGAATTGCCTCATGCTTCAGAAATGCTAAGTATATGCTGGGGTAATCTACAATAAACTTCTATTCCAGTGACATTCAAAGGAAGTATCGATATACCATATTCCTCAGGTACTTTTCTTTGTTCCATACTTTTTAGAAGAAAATTTACTTATTCATTTTTAACTTCTGGTACACTAAATGAATTTGCTGGCCAAAATGTGATATTTGACTAGTAAAGCTCATGGTAAAATTCCTGTATTCTTGTAACCATTCTGTCTTGTGCCTCCGTAAAGCTAGTTTACCTTGAACTTATTTAACATTTTCACTTTTCAAAATAGTTCTCTACACAATCCATATTTTTCTTCCACTTCTCTATTCACCTTTTATTGATGAGGTTGTTTACTTTAGTTTTGTATTTAATCATTTCTGGCCTCAGTATTGCCATCGTTGTTTCTGAGAACTTCAAATCAGTTTTTAATTTTCATCTGTAAATCCTTCTTTTTGGCAAAGCTAATGTTTCTCTTGAAATTTAATATAATTCTTCAGCTCTGAGATTTACTTCAACTGTGCAACTTATTCTGTAATCACTATATCTTATTTATTTATAATGGCAATATTATTCTCATTACTCTGTTGCCGTCATCAGCTATTTTTTTTTATTCAGACTTCTATAGGTTACACACACTTCTGAAATAGAATTTTTAATATTCACACAAAATCTCCAGAATTATAGATCATCTCATCCCGTCATTTCTCTTACCTACTCCATAACTTCTAACGCAAATTTTACTTACCATGTTTATCCTTATTTAGCATTGAAGTCACCGACTATCAACGTGTATTCTGTTTCCTCGAACCATTACCTGATTTATATCTGAAGTTTGTACGTAAATCTGAATTTTTTAAGAGTACCTTTTACACAACCTAATCATAATTCAAGATCTTGTGAAAAAGTATTAAATTCCGCTCCCTTAACATAAGTCTTTCGATTAATCAAAAGTCCTAATCCACTTGATCTTTCGTTTTCTTTACCTTTATAGTAAAGAAAACAAGATTTTCTTTCTCCCCTCGGACTTCACTCAGTTCCGCGATATACCAACCGATGTTGTTCCAGTTTTCTGTCAAATTCTCCAGTTTGTGGTGTACTGCAAGGGTTCTCACGTTGTAGGTATAAATCCTCATCTTCTCCATATTATTTAATGTCTTCGGTTTGGATCTGCATAGACTTAGGGACACACCGTCCCTAAGTCCGCAAGGTCGGTTGGACCTCTGGGTGACGATGATGCAACAAAAGAATCCGTGACAACATTGGATTAACTAAGAGGTTATGTCAATATAATGGGGAATATAATTTTCCTCCCTTCCACACAGTTTCTGGTGAGATAGATCTTTCGTGCCACCTTATGATACATAATCGATGGAGTGTCCAGTGACCCACATCGTCAAAATGGCGGTGCGCAATATATATCTTCCATTAAGCAATTCCTATCATTTCGTGTAACACTACGTAGGGTGTGTGGGGCGTATGGCAACTCCTCTCCAGAAAAATGGATTGTAAATAAACCTTTGATTGTTCACGATTCAGATCGTCGCCTACGTGTGTATCTCGTTACGAGCCTTGAAAAACAAACAAAAAACTGAGCAGTTGAAAACCACGCCAGATCAAGGGAAGAGCGCTCTCAGTGTAGCAATACAGCTGGGTTTTCAAGTGAAAAGGAGGTTGTGTGTGTGTGTGTGTGTGTGTGTGTGTGTGTGTGTGTGTTGGAGAGAAAGATGAAATGAGTGATATATATATATATAATATATATATATATATATATATATAATATATATATATATATATAAAGAGAGAGAGAGAGAGAGAGAGAGAGAGAGAGAGAGGAGAGAGAAAAAAAAAAGAGGGAATGTGTGTTGAGATGTACGCTCGCATGTACACGTGCGTGTTTATTTGAAAGGTTCTGTGAATAGAACAGACATTATCCTCCAAGATATTGAAAAATATTTGTCTTATATAAACTTTGATTTTTCTATAACTCTCATGACAAATGTGGACTATATTTACCTCAACTATACAAAGAAAAACAACTACGCACTCCAATGAAAAACTCCCAAACTGAAGTTATTAAAAGAAGATGAAGAAGAAGAAGAAGAAAAATAAGAAGAAGAAAAAAAATGGCCGTCCTCACAGAGGTCTCAATGACCCCTGATGTCCCCAGACACATCTGAAAGACGAATTGAAGCCACGGAAGCGGAAGAAGAAGAAGAAGAAAGAAGAAAAAAGTGATATAATGAAAACATTTTCTAAAAATAACGACGAAGGAGGTTGCTGTAGACCTTCATGTTTTCTCGTCGGCTTTCGCGTCCTTCCCAATGAAATTGATTGATTTCAGAGGCACGTGAATACGAAATAATTTAATTCAAATAAAGAGTATTTGTTACCTGTTTATGATTATGTATTGATTATATCTAAAGAAATTAACAAAAAATCAAGTGCTTATACTTTCGCTGCGGTTTGGGGTCCCTTGGTTGAATAAAATCGCCTGCCGCCATTGGTCAATAAAATCGCTTGACGCCATTGGTCATTCTCTGTACGATGAAAACCTCAACACATAAGTTCCACTGTAGCCTGAATTCATGAGATACACGGGCTTGAGATTAGGAACAAATGAATATGTGTTTTAGTGTGTTTGGTATTGGTCATGCGTGCGTATGTGCGCACGCGCGCGTTTGTGTGTGTCTGTGTGTGATTCACCATGGTCTTGGATCACGTGCTGGACTCGTGATCAACAGTTATTTCCTTCCCAGAAATAGCTGTGTGTGTGTGTGTGTGTGTGTGTGTGTGTGTGTGTGTGTGTGTGTGTGTGTGTGTGTGTGTGTGTGTGTGTGTGTATCTGTGTGTCTGTGTCTGTGTGTCTGTGTGTCTGTGTGTACCTGATTTACATTTCATCAAATTCTAATGTACAGGAAAGGAACTATGATCGTAGGGTTCTGTCTTTTTTTTTCATTGATCACTCAACCTTGAGTTCGTTTATGCTTTTTGATTGGACTATGTAGACTCTTAGGCTGACTCATATTTTGACGCATTTATACGGAACATGTTTCTTGATTCTCCTCACGTACATAATCTCAATCATGTTTCTTTCATGACCTCATGTCCTCTCTGCCAGGTTTGTCCACGCTTTTAATCAATCTGAACATAGCCATCACGTCGTCTCTATTTCTTCTTTCTTCTAATGGTGGCAGTTACGGAACCTTAGCTTTTCTATGTGGTTTATTTTCTCGGCTGGGAACCATTTTGGTTGTTGCTTTTTATATTCTCTCTCGATTTTGTTTGCATTCTTCATTTTGTGCAGGGAAAGCGCATCTATTAAGTATTCTAACCTGGTACGGATCAAGTTTTCGATGAGGTTTTTCATCATCTCTCGTCCATGCAGTGGAAAATAAAAACATTCACGTGTTTCCGCAACGGTTGTTAATGTGTCTGTCGGGTGACAAAGCTCTTCATGGCCAACGGTCGCAGGCCATTCTCCTCTTTTGCACTTCGAGTTGTTTCTTTTTTATGTCGAGTATGTTATTGGTGTGGATGTGCTGTGGATGTGCTGTGTCTTGCGACACTGCTTCTGACCCAGGGCAGTGGACAAGGTGCAGGGATGACCCGTCATCCGGGAGGTGCTAAGATGAGAGGGAGGGTGGAGGGATGTGGAGTGTATTCAGGGATGGAATGGGTGGGAATGATTTTATGCCTTTTCCTTTTTGGCTACCTCCCTTGTAAGGGGGAAGAAGCCTTGGTATATGTATGTATGTTATTGGTGGCCCTTTTTGGGTTTTTGCACCCTTTCTAATACTTTGGATTTTTATTTTCATTCAATATAATTTTCCGCACTTGGTTCCACTTGGCTCTTTGTAATAATTTGCAATTTCCTTATTTCTTTTATCATTTTCCTCATGATATGCGCTTTGCCTACAGACAGATTAGGATGACTTGTCATTCCTTTCATAATGTCTTTTACAAAATAGTTATCACCCATACAGATTCTTTTTGGATTCCGGTAATTATTTCCATCGAAAGATTGAATGCAGCGTCATCCTAAGAATCATCACCTCAACTTGCTTACCACTCATTCCAAATTACCTCCTTATGGAAAGACGACGGAAGGGAAACACAGGACTCTGAAAATGCTTTTATTCGGATTGTAACTACCCAACCAGTTTCGACTTGTGTCTTTCCAAAGAAATATTACAATCCCAATAGAGGCACTTTCAAATCCCGTGTCCTTTCCCTCGTCTTCCATCACCTGTCTATACAAATTCTAAATTACCTCTTTCTATTTAAAAGCTTTCTGCTTGTAGTATTTTATAATTTTATTCAATCATTCCCGTAGATGAAAGGTATCTCACGACATTTGTTGATAACAAAATTTATTTCATGTCCACGTCTTGATATATTACCAGTCTCCTTTATCTTTCTCCTTGGTAGTTCCCAAATTTATTGCTGAAGCCTTACTTTCTTCCAATATCATATTATCCACAGTTAAGTTATTGTTCGCATGGCTCAGCCCCTCATTTTATCTTTTCTGTCACGTTCTCAGAGTCTGTATTCAACATTTCTATGTAGATATCGACAACGTTCGGTAACCTTGTCGGTACTAGGTACAAAATACCGGCCTTTAGATATTCGTTCTTCTCTAACCTTGCTGATGATAGACCATTTATATTACCAGTGTCACTTTTGTTTTAATTTTTGTTTTTCTTCGCTAATATATTTTTCTTGCATTCTTTTTTTTTTCATACTTTTTCATCAGTTTCCTGTCTAAACTCTCTCCATTAAAACTTGCTTCTCTTACTCCGTCTTTTAATCGCTACTGTTCTCGGCTGCATTGACAGACTCTTTCATTTTCAGTCATTTTTCCTCATCCAATCAGTCTTGAACTTGTTCTTATCTGCTAATTTTTACGTGCTATTAATTGCCTCACTTGTTATGGCTTGTGACCTAAATTTGATCTCTAACAGACGCGCGTGCGCACAATTGTGTGTGTGTGTGTATGCGTGTGTGTGTGTGTGTGTGTGTGCGTGCGTGTGTGTGTGTATGCGTGTATGTATATATGTATGTATGTGGCATAGCCCTAATTTCTAATATTAGTGATATAAATTTTTCTGATATCACCCACATGAAATTATAAAAACTTCTTAAAGTTAAAATGGGGGGGCAGTCAGATAACAGAAGTCTTTACCGGGATCAACAATTTTCCAACAGAAAGACATTTGTATCCACAAACGTCCGCGAGAATTGCCCCTGTTTGTCTGCCACCATCCGTCTTCCTCTGCCAACAAATTTGCCAACATTTATTGTCGGGACTGCAGCCGAAGCGTTTATTATAGCAAGAGCCAGAGCTCATCAGAGGGAATTCTCCCCTTATTGAAATTGCTGTTACATTACACATGACTTTTTAATACCCACAAAAGATAGGATGCACGCACGCACACGCTCACACTCTTCTCAAACACACTCATACAGACACACACACACACACACACACACACACACACACACACACACACACACACACACACACACACACACACACACACACACACACACACACACTTATTCTTGTGGATTATAGTTCAGGCAGTAGATATACTGCCCGCGGCCACGGTGATGCGCCGCCACTAGTAGAATCCGTCTGCTATTGCTCTCGGTCCGGAGGTGGTAATGGGGCAGCTTTGGTTGGTCCAGTAATGTACAGCGAAATCCATCCAGGTCCTTCTCGAATTTCCCTACGCTACGGTTATTTGGATCCCTCATATGTATCGGTAGGGCGTTTTAAAGGAGTGGACCTCAAATTGTAAAAGTGTTCTCTCTAAGTGTTTTAATTCTGGCTGTGGCTCTGAAATGTATTCTGTCTATGTGGCAGAGATGACCTAAGCGTTGATAGTCATAAAAACTGATAATGATATTTATTGTAAGAACCATCATTATCTTGTAAATATAGATGGTCATGTACGGCTCTCTACAACGCTCTAGTCTAGTGAAAAGAGTTTCAATTCTTGTAATCTTTTCCAGTAATTGAGATGTTGAAAAGCACATATTTTATTTGTGAACGAGCACTGCACATACACACATACACACACACACGCACATACACACACACACGCACACACACACACACACACACACACACACACACACACACACACACACACACACACACACACACACACACACACACACACACACACACACACACAATCCTTGCAGAAGGACTGTTTTTTGGTCTTTTATGTTCACAGCTTTCAAGGTTTTTCTGGTGGGAAACTGTTTCGGATTTTTGAAAATTAATGTGACGTGAATTTGCAGCCGGTTGCCAACTGTTGCAGCTCTGATCTACTTAGCTGTGTAAAGAAAAGGAACAGTCGAGCCTTTTCCCCATGTTTTGTTTTTACCTTGATGAAGTCCTCAGCTGAAGAGAATTACTTGGCGGCGTCCACGAGGACCATGAAACGGTGAATGTCGTGGAGATTCGATGGGTCGAGATCAATACAGGAGGATTGGTAGCGAATAGAGTGAATAATCTTGCCAGAGTAGAATAGGACGAGAACCTCCTAGTACAGAACCACTTAAACCTCCTGGTAGCCGCAACTGCCTTTGTCTGCAGATGAGCTGCAGTAGGTTTTAAGCCTCAAGTTCCACTTAGCCCTCCCGGTAGCCGCAACTACCTTTGTCTGCAGATAAGCTGCAGTAGAACATAACATAAGAACATAAGAACATAAGAATAAAGGAGACTGCAAGAGACCATAAGGCCTATACTAGGCAGCTCCGAAACCATCACCACCTGTCGTCCCCATCTATAAAGTTGTCTAATCGTTTTTTAAAACAACTGATAGTTTCAGCGCTTACTACATGGTTACTAAGGTTTTAATCATCGAGTGCCATCATCTGCGGCTTAAGGCTCTCTCCTTTATTTTTCTTCTTCCTTCTCACTTGGACTTCCCTTCGCCCATTAACCTCCCCATCCCTCCATTCTCCGTCTCTCTTCAGTTCCCTCTAATCTTCTCTCTGCGCTCTATTCGCAATCCTTTTCCTCGTTTTTCCTCAAATTTTCCTTTCTTCTTAACTCCTCTTCCCTTCTCTCTCCTCCCCACCCCTCCCTCCTCTTCCATCTCTCTTACCCTCTCCTCCACTGTCTTACCGTCCTTTCTTATCTTCATTCTCTTTTTTTGCTCTAGGCTGGATCGAGTGAGAAATGAGGAGGTGAGAAGGAGAATGGGGGTGGAAAGGGAGTTGGGAGATAGGGTGGATAAAAGAGTATTGGGATGGTTTGGACACATGGGAAGAACGAGTGAAGAAAGACTAATAAAAAAGGTGTGGAAGGCAGATGTGGAAGGAGTGAATATGAGGGGGCGACCTAGGATGAGATGGATGGATGGGGTAAAAGGGGTTTTGGGGTAGAGGCGAATGTCTGTTGAGGAAGGACGGGAGAGGAGAGAAGACAGGAGTGAGTGGAGAATGATTGTATATGGATGATGTTGTGATACATGAGGGGGAGTGGATGGGGGATGGGGGCTGAGGGAGTATGTGTGAGAAAATTTGACGCAGTCCGAAGGGATTTCTCCCCGTCTTCTCCTTTTCAGCACGAGGAGACGAAGAGGGGGGTTCGCCGATTTAATGAAGCGGCCTTGCTGTGGATGTGCTGTGTCTTGCGACACTGCTTCTGACCCAGGGCAGCGGAAAGGATGCAGGGATGACCCGTCATCCAGGAGGTGCCAAGATAAGAGGGAGGGAAGAGAGTGGAGAGGAGTGGAGTGTGATAGGGATGGATTGGGTGGGAGTGGTTTTTATGCCTTTGTTTTTTGGCTACCTCCTTAATAAGGGGGAAAAAAGCCTTTGGTATATGTATGTATGTATTTCTCAATTCTCCTTTTCTCCCTTCCCGTGAAATTACTTCACTCCCCAAACCGGGTTTTGATTGTATAGCTTTCATGCAGTTTAGTGAATCTATTTAGATCCCTTCGGACCAGAGTCACGCAGTATTTTTGATGAATGAGAGCTGATCTTGACTAAAAGATAGAAAAAAAGAAAAATATAATGCGGATCGCCTTATCTATCACCCTACACTCTGTTACAATTTTTAAATCTCTTTCGCCACGTCTGTTACTCCACCTCACCAATGCAATTCCCCCAGGGATAGAAACGCTGGTTACTCTGAGCAAAATGTTAATATCTTTCCTTTGCTTCCCCTCACCCCCGCTCTTCCTAGTGTAGGCCTTATGGTCTCTTGCTGTCTCCTCCATTCTTATGTTCTCACGTTCTTCCCTTTTTCTTCCATCTCGCTGTATCGTTTCTGAGCTTGGGGTCCCATCTCCTCTCCATCCCGCCCCTCCCCTCCCTTCCCCTCCCTTCCTTTCCCCTTCCCCTTCCCTTCCCTCTCCTCCCTTTCCCTCCCCTTCCTTTCCCCTTCCCTTCCCCATCCCTTCCTTTCCCCTTCCCTTCCCCTTCCCTTCCCCTTCCCTTCCCCTTCCCTTCCCTCTCCTCCCCTCCCCTTCCCCGTCTTTCCCTCTCCTTCCCTTCCCCTACTATTTCCTCCCCTCTTCTCTCCTCCCTTCTCTCATTCCATCTACCATCTAACTTTTTCTTCATACTTCCTTTGACTCCCTTCCCTTCCTCTTTACTCTCTTTTCCACCTCTCCCATCCCTTCTCTTTATTTTTCCATTTACTCTTACCCTCCTCTTTTCCTTTCCCAGTCGTTTGTCCCTCTCTTCGCTCGCCTCCCTTCCTCTTCCTCCTCTCCGACTCACCGTGCTCTTTTATTCCTTAGCTTCTCTTTTCCTCTCTCCTCTCCTCCTCTCTTCACTCTTACATCCGCCCCTGTGCTCACCCTTACCCTAGTCTCCTCTTCTCCTCTCTTCTCCTCTCTCCTGTTTAACTTTTCGTCTTTATCCTCCCTCGTATAATCTGCATATCTATCCTCTCTTTCATCACCTCACGTCGATTCCCCCTTCCCTTTCACCTCCTCTTTCTCTTCGCCTCCGTTCCTATTCCCTCCTAAATTCATCTTTCTTATTCACCCTTTTCCATCCTCTTTTTTTGATCCTAAGACCACATTTTTACTGACACTTTCTCTCATACGCCCTCCTCCATTCTCCTAATTTCCCCTCCCGTCTTTTCCTTTTTCCTCCCTTAGCCCATCTTTCCCCTTCTCGCCATCTCACGAAATCCACTCGTAGTTCATTCGTGTCTTCTCCCGTCCGTTTTCTTTTGTTGGGGGTCCTCACGTGTTGGCATTCACGGCGGTGAACGAGCCGACAAGACACCTCGGGATGTGCCATCGACTCCATTCTATGCTTATACTCCCCCGTCTGCATCAGACCTCATTCTCCGGCCTAGATATGGACCAAAAGGTCTCCTGTCGGCATGCTCCGCCTTTGTAATCCTTTGAATGGGGTCTGTTGGGTGTATGTTGGGAATAAAATCAGAAAATCCATTCAAAGACTTCCGTATTATGCATAACCCATGGCCCTCTTCCTACCAGATTAACTGATGCAACGAGACCATACTGAATCGGTAATATGACAATTTTTATCTCGCCCTTGACCATCTGCATGGTGCTTCTCGTACAATATTACACATTTCAGTTGAATGCATTATCTTCTCAACGCCCACGAAACAACCCAGCTCCTCCTCCTCCTCCTCCTCCTCCTCCTCCTCCTCCTCCTCCTCAAACAACGATTTCATTACATTTCATTTCACTAGAACCAAAACCAATACTCCTACCTTTTTCCCACGCTATTCTCCAGGAGACGGGCTGTTCCAGACCTCACACCTAATTCCATGAAACCAAACTAATTCTCGGTAATCGCGCGATATTGTCCGTAAGGATAGAGAGGCCGGTGAATCTTTACTCTCTTCTTTCTCCTTCCTCTCGACCACCTCTCTAATCATCCAACCCTTTCCTTTTTACTCCTACTTTCCTCGTTTCCCTATCTTTCTTACCCTCCTTCATGCCTTCTTGTCTTCTGTTCTCCTTTAGACCCTTACATTTACCTCCGTAATTCCTTTCTCAACCCATCCTTTCCTTCTCCCTTTCCTTCTTTCGTTTCTCTACCTTATTCTCTTTTCTCCTATCCCCTGGCTGTATTTTTTCTACTCGCTTCTCCTTCACTTCCCTTCTCCTTTCCCCTCCCTCTCCTCCCCTCTTCTACATTCTTACCTTCCCAACTTATAATCCATTTCACATTTTTATTCACTTTCCTACGTTCCTTTCCCCCCTTGACTCCTCTCTTTTCCTTTACCTCTTTTTTTCCTTGTCTTTACAAAGGCAGAGGCAGAGCATGCATGCCGACAGGAGACCTTTTGGTCCATATCTAGGTCGGATGCCAAAAAAAAATCATGATGAATTAATAAAAAACTATGTCAATAATTAATAAAATACATAGGCATTCATTATAGGCAGGCAACCGCGATTCGTGTAGTCTGGAGAGTATTCGTCAGCGTCTGTCTGTCACTGGGCGGGCGCAGGGTTTATTGCTTCAAGTAACATTGGTTGGTGTAATGGTCAAATCCCGTACTCTCTGTTTCCTTATCTCCATATCATCTCTTTCTTTCCTTCATTCACCATCCCTTTCCTTTTCCTTATTTCCTTTAATCGCACTCTCCATGTCCTCTTTCTTACGTTCTTCTCCTATCCGATCTTACTCTCTTCCACGAATTTCCACCTCCATTCCTTTTCTTCCCTTTTCTCTACCGACGTTTCTGTTTCCATTCTGCCTTCCTCCCCATTCTCTTCTTCTCCTTTCTCCTCCACTCTCTTCCTCTTCTATCTTCTCTCTTACCTTGCACCTTCCTCTCCTCCCCTTTCCCTTCTTCCCTCCCCTTCCCTCTCTTCTTTCCCTTCCCCTCCTTGTCCTTCCCTTCATCTCCCCTTCCTTCCCCTTCTCTTCCCTCCGTACCATTCCTTTCTTCTTCCCTTCCCTCCCCTTCTCTCCCTTAACCTTCTTTCACCACCCCTCCCCTCCTCTCCATCACCCCTTTCCCCTTTTCTCTCTCCTTCCCTTCCCTTTATTTTCCCTTAATCTCCCCTACCCTCGTCCCCCCTTCACTCCTCTCCCCTCCCTTCTCCTTCCCTCCTCTCACCTGTCATCGTTACCTCTCTTGTCTTTCCCAGTCACTCTCTCCAATCCATTCCGCTCTCCTTCCTTTTTCCTTCACTCCCCTCTCCTCCGTTGCCTCCACGCGTTTCCTTACCTTCCCGTTCTCTCATCTTTACTTGACGTCCCGTAGCTTCGACCCTCACACTTCCTGAACTCTCTACCTCACCTTCTCTCTTCCGCTCTTTATTACTCTCTCTCTCTATCTCCCCATATCTGGTTTCCATTCCCCTGCTGTCTCTTCCCTATTTTTTTTTTTTCTTAGTTTTTCGTCTTTGTAATTCAGTCATATCCTCTTTTCCTAACCTCACCTATGCAGAGTTATGTCTTTTGTTGTGGTCTTTTTATTTTGGGTTGCAGGAGACTTAGATTTTTCTTTTGTCAATTATTGTAACACATTTGACAAAACGCACTTGTTAATACGGGGAAAGCCTCTTTGAATGACAAGGAAATGTATTTCAAAGAAATCTATGAACTAAAAAAACAATAAAACAAAAGAAATCCTTCGCGTAGCAGAAACAAACAAAATATATATTTCTCTTTACCTTATATAAAAGAAGAATAAACGCTATTAACCCATAAACTCGGATGACAAGATTCCTTGTCATTTGGTCAAATAAAACAAAAAATCATAAAACACCAAAATGTTTGATCAAACACCAGAAAAATATGACGTCGGTCCTCGCGAGGACCGACGTCATATTTTTCTGGTGTTTGATCAAACATTTTGGTGTTTTATGATTTTTTGTTTTATTTGACCAAATGACAAGGAATCTTGTCATCGGAGTTTAATGGGTTAATCTTTACGGCCTCCAGAGAGCCTTTTTCTGTATTGTCCTTTCCTTATCATTTGTATTTCTCCTAAATAATCCGTCATTAATAAAAACAATATGTATAAAGTATGTTTCCATGTTATGTGGGTCACTGGACGTTGTTTTACCCCTTTCAGACCTGATCTCTCTCTCTCTCTCTCTCTCTCTCTCTCTCTCTCTCTCTCTCTCTCTCTCTCTCTCTCTCTCTCTCTCCCTATCTCTCTCTCTCCCCTATCTCTCTCTCTCTCTCCCCTATCTCTCTCTCTCTCCCCTATCTCTCTCTCTCCCCCTATCTCTCTCTCTCTCTTTCTCTCTCTCTCTCCCTATCTCTCTCTCTCCTTATCTCTCTCTCCTCCCTATCTCTCTCTCTCTCCCTCTCTCTCTCTCTCTCCCTCTCTCTCTCTCTCTCTCTCTCTCTCTCTCTCTCTCTCTCTCTCTCTCTCTCTCTCTCCTATCTCTCTCTCTCTCTCTCTCTCTCTCTCCTCTCTCTCTCTCTCTCTCCCTCTCTCTCCTCTCTCTCTCTACCTCCTCTCTCTCTACTCTCTATCTCTCTCCTCTCTAATCTCTCTCTCTCTCTCCCTATCTCTCTCTCTCCTCTCAAAGGGGAGCTCTAAGGTGGTGCCAGTAATCTTTTGACCATAATGTTCAGACATGTATCGTGAGAAAAACGACGAAACGGTATGAAAATTTTTGTGTCTATTTTTTTTTTTCGGAGATAGAAATCTTCACTTGAAGAGGAAGGATCCTGTGAAAGGTGGAGAAGAAGATTAAGGGTGGAGTTTGGGGGTGGGGGTGGTGGGGAGAGAAAAGAAGAAAATGGGAAGACAAAAAAGAAATGGTGTCATAGCTTGTCTCATTTCTTTTTATTTCGACTGCCACAGGATTATTTCGTTCATTTAGGTGCCTCATCAATAATGAATGGATAAATTTCGAACGAGACAATATGTCAGTTTTATTCAAGTGTAATTATTGTTATGGCTGTAGATAATCTATGAAGAGGAGTTAAAGGAGAGTTACCTTCATTAAGAGCAGGTGACTATATCGGCCACACACGATATCGGCCTCTTTCTCCTCCTCTTCCTTACCCTCCTCATTCACTGTTTCCTTACCACCTTACTTCTTCTTTCTCTCTTCCTCCTTCACATCTATTTTTATTCTACGCCACATTCCTCTTCAGCCCTCATTGTGCTCTTCTTTCTTCTCCTGTAACTCCTCAATCTGCACATCGTCAACGTCATTCATCTTCGATAACCTCGGTCGAGGAACTTGACCTAAAATTGGAGAATAAAACGTGGAGAGTGTGGCATCGTTTGGGAAGACTTTGGTAACCCTACTTGCCTCTTTAACCCATTCCTGTCCTTTTTGCATTTCTAGAATTTTATTCTAGTTAATGACGGCCGATTCAATGCAGATTGGTGAGAGCTCCGAGTTTTAATTGAATTAGGTCTGTTTCTGTCTGAACTAGTACCGAATTACAGAAATTCTTTTCTATCTAATGGCTAGTGAATCTTGCGACAGATAATGCCAGACGATCTTATTCTGCTGAAGGGAAATTCCTCGCATGAATGAATCAGAGCTATCTTGATGAATACTCTTCCTCTTATTTGTGATCTTGTTGATACTGAAGGATTCGGATTTATTCAAAGATGAGGGATCTTTGAGCATGGTTAGGTCAGGTTAGGTCAGGTCAGGTCAGGTTATAACTTTCTCGATGAGTTCCTTTGCGCCAAAGTTTAGTCCCTTTTATCTCAGCTAGCGCCAGATGATTTCATTCAGATGACCACCAGATGAACTGATCTAAAACGAAATTATTTTGTTCATCTGAGGCGGGACTCCGGTCATAGAGATATATCGTATAACGTCCATTCCCCTCCACCCTTCCCTCCCGTCCCCTCTTCTCCTACTCTTCCCTCCTCTCACACCCTCTCATCCCCTCCCCTCCTACCTTTCCTCTCCTCTCCTACCTTTCCTCTCCCCTCATACTCTTCCCTTCCTCTCTTACCTTTCCTCTCCCCTCCTACCCTTCCCTTAACTCTCACCCTCCCCGTCCCTTCCCCTCCTACCCAATGCTTTCTCTCCCCTCCCACCCTCCCTTCCTCTCCCCTCCTTCTCTCCCACCCTCCCCGTCCCCTCCCCACCTACCCGTCCCTTACCTCCCACCCTTCCTTCCCCCTCCCACTCTGCTTTCTCTCCCCTCCTACCCTTCACTTCCCTCCCACCCTCCCTTTCTCTCCCCTCCCACCTTTCCATCTCCACCCACACTTCCCTCCTTTCCCACCCTTCTTTTCTCCCCTCTCCTACCTTTCACTTCCCTCCCACCCTCCCCTTCCTCTCCCCTCCTACCCTTCCCTTCCCTCCCAACCTCCCTCTCTGTCCCCACCCACCCTTCCTTCCACTCCCACCCTCCCTTCCTCTTCCCTCCTATACTTTCTCTCTCCAATCCTCCCTTCCTCTCCCCTCCTACCCTAATCTTTCCTCCCACCCTCCCCGTCCCCTCCCCTTGTACCCTTCCCTCCCCTCCTACCCTTCTTCTACCCTCCTACCCTTTCTCTCTGCTCCCACCCTCCCTTCTTCTCTTGTTCTGCCTTTCTTTCCCTCCCACCCTCCCCGTCCCCTCCCCTCCTACTTTTCCCTCCCTTCCTCTACTCCTACCCTTCTCTCCTCTCCCACCCTCCATTTTTGTTTCCACCCACCCTTCCGTACCCTCCCACCTTCCCTCCCTTTCCCCTCCCACCCTTCCCTTCCCTTCCCTTCCCTTCTCCCCGTCCCTTCCCACCCTCCCTTTCACGTCCCACCCCTCCCTTCCCTCCCACCATTCCCTCTCCTCCCAACCTCCCTTCCTCTCCCCTCCTACCCATCCCCTCCCTCCCACCCTCTCTCTCACTTCCTATCCACTCTTTCCCCTCCCAACCTCCCTCCCTCTCCCCTCCCACCCTCCCGCCTCCTCCTCACGTACCCTGTGAAACTCGAGGGGGAAGCCTCCCAGGAGCCTCTGAAGTTCCTCCCAAAAAGCAAAAGGCGAAGGAAATGCCAGCGTCTTCAGGGAACTCAAATTCTTAATGAGCATTGTTGCTCGTCTCGCAAAGTTATATTGAAGCAGATGATTCCGGCAAAATCTTCCTTGTTTTTTTCTTCTTCTTCTTCTGTCGGGCTTTGGTAAACATGGAGATTTGATTGAAGAGGTTTTTTTTTTCCGTTTGATCCCCGGAAGAGAGAGATAGAATCCCGTCAAAAGATTTTGATGCAAAAATTCTTCGATAAAAAGAGACTGGGCAATTCTCTCAAACAAAGGTGAATTAGGCGATGTTGTATGCATAAAAAACTAGTTATACATGACGAATCTGTTCACCTCCAGTCATGCGATTGAATGAACTTGCATATGTTCTACTAAAAGTAAGATAAAAACAATTGTGTATATATATATATATATATATATATATATATATATATATATATATATATATGTGTGTGTGTGTGTGTGTGTATCCCTTAGACAAAATGTTGTAGCACATTTGTAAATAATAATCACGAAGAACCCACAGTCAGAATACAAGGAAACTTAGAAGAAAGTATAACTTCTATATTTCGGCTAATAGTTATAGCCCTCTTCAGGAAAGTACAGATTATAAGAATTTGCAGAGACATAAGTCCAATTGAGATGTGAGTAAAAGGGGAACACGCAGAGCTAAAACAGGACAGTCCGTCACGCAAGGCGGAGTCAGAGGTGAGGGGATGTGTGGGTGGAGGTGTGAGGTCAGGAAGGAAGCGGGCTGGGAGCAGGGTCAGGAGGGTGATAATTCTTAACCACGCGGCTCAGAGCTAGCCGTGAGATTATGTCCGGGGACTATTGACCTTTGGAGATGTTCAAGTTCGGACATTCTTCGATTAAGGCTGATTAAAAAAAAATTCTTCTAAAGCTACAGTTGGACTTAAACAAAATTTTGGCCTTGTCCCAGTCAAGACTGTGATTTTTGGTACTGACGTGTTGGAACACAGCGGAATTTTCCTGGGCATACCTAATGGATCTTTTGTGCTCCATTAACCTGGTGTTAAGATCCCTTCCGGTCTGACCAAGGTACATTAAATCACAATCTTTACAAGGAAGGCCATACATTCCTGGGGACTCATTTCCCTTTAACCTTTGATGAACATTAACAATTTGTTTGCGTACAGTGTTAGGGTAATGGTAGGCAACTGTGAGACGCTTGTTGGGAATTAATTTAAAAGAAGGACTGATGGAGTTACAATAGGGGATTTTTAAAACATCTTTAAAAGAGGGTTGTGTGGTGGGAACTGAATTTTTAAGGTGGTGGGCTTTAGCCTTGCTGAGGGCTTGATCCAGGAACCAGGATGAGTATGCCAAGTTCAAAAATTGCCTTTTGATGAGGTGAATCTCCCGGTCCAAGAATCTAGAACTTTAAATCCTAAAAGCTCTCAAAAAAGGCCGGAGGCAACACTCTTTTTGACTTTGTCAGGATGGTTGCTGAAAAAGTGGAGATATCTACCTAAATGGGTTGGTTTTCTATAAACTGTAAAAAATAATTCTCCATCAATCCTTCTAGTTAAAATGTCTAGGAAAGGGATCTGATGACCTTCTTCCCATTCAAATTCAAAACAATGCTAATGAGTACAATGTGTGTGGGGTAATTATATATATATACACAATACGCAGATTACAAACATTTCAATGCTGATCCGGTTAACCAATCAGGAAGCAGAACGCGTAGCGCCGCCCACTGGCCAATCGGCCGTGAACCGAAACCGGAGCTCAACGTCTTTTGATGTGGGGATAGTGAATGGGTCTGGAGTCTCTCTGTTCATGGTAGGGTTTTTATCTTTAATGTATAAGGTTTCTAGGATATGAAGTCGTGTGTGGTTTGTTTCTGTCCGTAAAATACTTTCTTGTCAGTGGGGTCTCATGCACGTCTTCGTGGTGTTCTTGATAGCGCCGTTGGAGAGGTAAAGTGTAAGACGCCTCGTGAGCTATGTCGTAGTCATCCCTATGTATGTTTCATTGAGGGCTTTACAGTTCCCTTTCCTGCAGGAGTATTCATACACGAGATGGCTACGGTGAAGTTCCGGTATCCTCTGACAGGGGTTGTTCATGATAAGGAGTTGGGATGTCTTCATGTTTTTATAGAAAATAACCAGATCT
>NC_134781.1:74019335-74021835 GCF_046742065.1 Oratosquilla oratoria | reverse complement strand
ACTTAGAAAAACGTCCTACAAATGGTGACAAAATTTCCGTGAGCCATTTTGAGGTCTTGTTAGTGCAGGAGTTCCTATTTGATATTATTGGTCTAAGAGGGAAATTTTCTTTGTGAATTTTTGGGAGACCATAGAAGTTTGGTAACTGTGGATTAGTAACTTTCAGCTTATTGAACATTTCTTTGCCTATAATTTCACGAGCACGTTTGTTAAAATCAGAAGTAGTGTTCTTTAGTGGATTCTTTGCCAGTTGTTCGTATGTATCTCTATCATTTACTAAGTCAAAAACTTTATTTTCATAATCTGAATAATTGAGAATGACTATTTCCCCCCCTTTGTCTGCTCTGGTGATGCTTGCCATATGTATTTATATATATATATGTATTTATATATGTATATATATATGTATATATATACATATATATATATACATATATATATATATATATACATATATATATATATATATATATATATATATAATATGGTCGGAGAATACAGCTGTTTCAGCTTTAATGATCTTCTTACTAAGGCTTTCTACTTTTCTGATTGTAGACTTTGGCGTAGAATTTAACACTGAGATTATTGTGCCAAAGAGCGTAATGAAACACAGCGAGAAGTTTTTTGTTATGTTCACGATGTTCCGTACACGTTGTACATTTTCAAGTGATAGTTACATTACAAAAATGAGAGGTTTATATGACAAAAATTAAGTTACATTTATAATAGGGGAAGGTCACAATATATTATGATGGGTGCGGGCTACGATACCCGCTTTGTAGCACCCCACGGAGTGTGTTTCGACGAAGGAATGATGTAAAATTCCCCTTTTTGTAGGTTTAAGCTAGGATTATTTTCTTTGATTAGTAGGACATTTTTCTTGAGACTAGGTTGTATAAATATCGTCAGAGTAGACACCATATGAGGATGGAAACTTTATTAATTGTACGTTTCGCCTCTTGAAGCATTTTCAAGTACACAGACGCATAATGCAACCTCCAATCTACGAGGGTAGATCCGAAAGTAATGCCTCATTTTTTATACTGCATCAGTGGATCCGAGGGGATTGTTTATAGTATTGTGATGATCACTAAACCTTCGCGCTCATAGCCTGATTTTTCATCTCTCTGTAGACAGTGATGGTGTGAGTCTGATAAATTAATCCTTCGTGTATATGCGTCAGAAGTAGAGATGTGTCATTGAATTCCTCCACGCAGAAGTGGAACCAATCGACATTCACCGGCGCTTGATGAACGTTTATGGAGCCAAGGTAGTTGATGTCAGCACGGTTAGGAGATGGGTTCGTTGATTCCGAATTGGCGACAAAACTGTGAGTGACAAACCGCGCTCCAGACGGCCATGCACAGGCCATTGCTCATCGTTGGCAAAAGTGCATTGAGAAGAAGAGTGATTACGTGAAGAACAAAATTCTGGAGCAAAAATGTCTGCTCGTTTTAATGGTGCCACTCCCGTCTTCGTAAATCTTAAACTTTTTGAATTACAAGTAAAAAGATAGCCATTACTTTTGGAACTCTCCTAGTACGAGTATTTGCACATCTCGTCTATGTACTTGCTTCATCAGGCGCAACATTGTATATTAAAGGTTCTATCCCCATATGGTGTCTAACTCGTACTCTGAACATTCTGTCGGCCATTACAATTTTAAATAATTTTGTCTGCGTATTTATATCTTGCAAGCTTCTAAGTCTTCTACTTTCTGGATGTTGGTTCTCATATTTAGAGGAAGTTAGAAATGAGTGCTGTATTCATTTTGTATTTTATCGACATGAAGTAGACACTTTCAAAGTAACTTACAAGTGCATAGAAGAGAATGTATTACATTCTTGAATGTGAGACGTTCAAGGGACGTGAGATGTGAGGGGGACTGAGCAACACGAAGTGTTTCTCTTGACAGATGTTGACAGATTTGGCAATTTTGAAGCGATGGATGCCATTTCTTTGCAGATGATTTTAGTCATTTTCGATTGATGTTGATCCGGTGAGAATAATTTTCAACGCAAATGGAAAACCTCAAAATCATGTGAAAAGAAAATGACATCCATAACCATAAAATGTCTAGATATGTCGACATTTGTCAAGAGAAACGTTCAATTAAGATGAAACTCGTGTCAGTGACTGGAGTCCTAAGCAACAGAACGCCAAACCTTAGAGAATGGTTCAACAGGGACTTGATCATGAGGCCATCGCTACTTTTAGGTACGCATGGGAAACGATCACAACAGTTGTAACGCGCCCCCTACAGGAGCTCATGCCACGTGTAACCCGACTTTTAAATTGTCTGTGAGAAGTTTATATCTCATGTGTTTGTCAATTCCATGCTTTATATATACAATTTTATCAGCTACGAATGGTCTAAGCTGATCATGCTAAAATGTGCTGCAGCTTGCTCCCGAGTACGATCATACATAATTCTCTACTGTCTAATAATAATAAAAAAAAAAAAAAAAAAAGGAAAAAGGTTTCGATCACTTATACTCTT
>NC_134781.1:73931835-74014335 GCF_046742065.1 Oratosquilla oratoria | reverse complement strand
GGTTAAAGTGTTAGAACGAGAGGGAAGATATAGATTATTCCAAAACTGAACGAAAAGTCTGGTGGAGGAAAAAGATACACAAAGCCCATTCCACCTGAGAAATATCAAATGCTTGAGCACATACATACTATACGAATTTCAGTTACCTTCATTTAATCATCACCGAATTTCATGTATGTAGATAACAATTTGAAAAAAAAAAAATGTCCAAGAAGAAAACTGGGTTGAAGAGGGAGACTAGAGGATCTAAAGAGAGAGAGAGAGAGAGAGAGGGAGAGAGAGAGAGAGAGAGAGAGAGAGAGAGAGAGAGAGAGAATGGAAAAGGCAGACATGCCCTGTAGCACTTAACAGCATATACCTTGGGTGAGAACAAGCAAGGTGCTCTCATCTCTCAAAGACTGTTTCCCCTTTTCAATTCCTCTTTTCCCGAACTGATTTTCCTACACGTCTTCTGTGGAATCTCTTTCTTCCTCTTTTTTCTGTCTTTTTTTCCTGTCTTTATTTTTCTGTATTACACATTTTCGTTTAAACAATTTCTTCTGATTTCTCGTTCTCACTTTTTCTTTTTCATCGTCACCTTTTCTTCGTTTACTCTTGACTTCGATGTTTGTTTTCTTCCCTTAAATTGCATTTGTTCTTATATCGTTTAGAAACTTCTTCTTTTCAGTTTCTTTCTTTCTATCTTTTAATATTCTCGTTTAGTTTGGTCTTCCATTTTGCAGCACTTCTCTCCCCCTTTCTGAGTTCTACATCTTTCTTCACATATTTTTCTCTTCCTTCTTCATTACATTCATTTCTCTCATTGTCTTATTACCTTTTCTCTTTCTTATCTCCCTTTTACTGTAGCTCCTTAATGTTCATATTCTCTTCATTCCTCTTCTATTTCCCACCTTCTTCTCCTCCTCCTCCCCCTTCTCCTCCTCCTCCTCCTCCTCCTCCTCCTCCTCCTCCTCCTCCTTCTTTTCTTCCTCCTTATCGCTCTCTTTCTCCTTTCCCCTCTCCTTGTCCCTCTCTTTCTTCTACCCCTTCTCCTCCTTCTCCTCCTTCTCCTCCTCCTCCTCCTCCTCCTCCTCCTCCTCCATAAACTATATGCAGATGACACAGCCACAATCGAGTCTGCATTCTTGGTCTAACTTCTGTCCGCTCTTCGCTGGTAGTTCTCTTCCAGCTCCCCCCCCCTCCCTCTCTCTCTCTCTCTCTCTCTCTCTCTCTCTCTCTCTCTCTCTCTCTCTCTCTCTCTCTCTCTCTCTGAATGTGTGTGTGTGTGCGTGTGTGTGTGTGTGTGTGTGTGTGTGTGTGTGAGTATATATATATATATATATATATGTGTGTGTGTGTGTGTGTGTGTGTGTGTGTGTGTGTGTGTGTGTGTGTGTGTGTGTGTGTGTGAGTATATATATATATGTGTGTGTGTGTGTGCGTGCGTGTATGTGGTTTTCCTTTTCTTTTTCTTTTCGTCTAGTTTAATCCACCCATTCGTTCTACCTCCTCCAGTTTTCTCCCCACTCCACCCTTCCTTCCAGTTACTGTAATTTTCCACTCCCAACTCTCTCCACTCTACGACTATCCATCTTTGATCCCAGCAGTACAACACAACTAATTAACGCGCTCTGTTTGTCTGATTACAATATAAACAGCAGTTCTGCGTGTGCAGGTCTGTAGCACTACAGAAATCCTTACGAGTGTGTGTGTCTCTGTGTGTGTCTTTGTGTGTATGTGTGTGTGTATGTGCGTGCGTGCGTGTGTGTGTGTGTGTGTGTGTGTGTGTGTGTGTGTATGTGTGTGTGTGTGTGTGTGTGTCTGTATATGTGTGCGTTGATAAAGAAAAACATAATGGTTCTGACCTTATTCTGCTGATATCATGGTAATTATATAATGACCCTACCTTAACTACCAGGACCCCCTGAAGTTATTTCCACGTGCATGAATCAACCCGGAGCAGTTTCTTCAGATGATCATTGAACTTTCTTGTGCAATATATCATGTATACAGATAATATCTGATCACCACCCCAGGTCCCTCAAGTTGTCCTACTTCGTTCTTGACTCCCTCCGGAGATCGTCGCCTCGTCGATCTCCTCCTAACAGAGGAACGAGTTCGGGAATGAGGGAGGTGGCGAGTGTGACGCTACAGACCCAGTAATCTCATTGTCAACGTTGTTTGCATGCAAAGTTGGCATGTCTGCTATTATTGCCTTTCGCAAGGCGGTGCTGCCTCATTATGAGGGAGAAATATTCGGATTAATTCGTCTACAGCAGCACATTAATTATCACGAGTGTTAACTCTTCCGCTACACAGGGATTTTCCATCGGCTAAATGAAATCGTCTGATGGTAGCCGGGATAAAGGCGTAAGACGTCATTAGCAAAGGGAGAGTACAAATAGATTTCAGTCTTTCGTACCACAGGAGGTTTCTCTTGTCTCGTTTAGTCGTCCATCGGCTACAGTGGGTCACCAAACTACGGCCCGCGGGCCGGATGCGGCCCGCGATGTCAGTTCATCCGGCCCGCCGACGTTACTTGAATTTGCATGATAAAACGTATGGAGCACGAAACTTTGTGATACAATTTGAATATTATGCGGCCCGCAGTGAAAAAAGTTTGGTGACCCCTGGGCTAGATCATCCTTGGCGTTAATCAGAATAAAAGCATAATGAAAGGGGGCAAGGATCTATGTGTACTGAACAAGAACAATGTTTACAGAAGGGTGGACTAACAGCAGCAAATGAATCTGCACGTTGATCTTTATTAGCGTTGCTCGTATGATGTTGCATAAACGATTTGCAGATTCGTTAGGAAGACATTTGCTGCTTGGCATATGAATGATCTCGAGACTTCTGCCGTACATTAAGATTTAACAAAGATAAAATTCACGTTAAAATTAATTACAGCGCTACGCGATCATAGTTTGTCAGGTTAATTTCAGTACGAATTATACCTGCCCATGGACTAATCGTCAGTTCCATTTAGTACATAACATGCAATAAGATTATCGTATCCAATATCAAACGCCATCTCTTGTAACTTTGTATTTAAGATACGGCAGTAGTGCGTCTGTGAATCCAATCCGTATCGCGGGTCCTACACGATCAATATTATTGCGCAATATTTCTTATTGTACAATATTACTGACGGTGTAGGGATGGTACTGAAGAATGACAATATACTTGAAGACATCAAATACACAGAACATGATGACCCTTGAACATGGCCATATAGGTAGTCGCTTGATTGATTTTCTTGGTGACAATTACTTAATTCAGCATGTAAAAGAGCCCACAAGATATGGAAACTTGCTCGATTTATTGATCACTAGCCGCGAAAGCATGGTAACTGATGTAGAAGTCGGTGAATCTGTTGCAAATAGCGATCACAATTTAGTCAGATTCAAACTCCTAAACAATTTTAGAATAGATACTTGTGCTTCTAAAATACCCGATTTCAGTAAAGCTCAGTTCATAGAACTACGTCAGGAGCTTCAGCTTACAGATTGGGAGGCAAAATTAAACGAAAGGCCTGTAGATCAGATGTGGGAAATATTTCAAAATACGCTCACTAAGATTATTCAAACTTACATTCCTTTTAAGGACAGACGTCCCCCAAATCAGGCTCGCCCAAAGTGGCTCGACAAAGAAAACTGAAAAAAGTATTGCTAAAAAGAGACAGGCTTATAAGAACTATAAGTGCTCGGTGCATCTAATGACTATGAAACTTATGTATCAATACAGAGAGATTTAAAAAAGACAATAAGAAAAAGAAAACGACAATACGAAATGAACATAGCTGATAAATCCAAAGAGAATCCCAAAGAATTCTATAGTTACATAAGAGATAAAAAGGTTGTTAGGAATCACATTGGTCCACTATTATCTTCTGACGGTCAACTTGAATATTCAAATGAAGGAATGTGTAAAAAATCTTAAACAATTATTTTAGCTCGTATTCGTAAACGAAACACCTCAAAGTGAATTCCAAACTGAAACCTGTGAAAAGTCTGGGGTAAACTTACTCACTACGGTAAATATAACAAAAGAAAAAATTAAAAGGTGTATAGACAAACTCAAAGTTAATAAAACACCAGGGCCTGACGGTTGGCATCCAAGAATCTTAAAGGAAATGAAAAAATGAGATTGTTGTTCCCATTAGAAATTATTTTCAAGAAATCCATCATATCCGGAGATGTCCCAAGAGAATGGAAGCTAGCTAACGTTACTCCCATATTCAAAAAAGGTGACAAAAAGAAACAAAATAACTATAGGCCTATAAAGTTTGACTTCGATCGTAGGAAAAATAATGGAAACTATCATCAGAGATGATATCGAATATCATTTAGAAAGTAACCGTTTGATAAATGATAGCCAGCATGGTTTCAGACGGAAACGTTCTTGCGTGACTAACTTACTCGAATTCTACAACACAGTTATCTCCAATTATGACAAAAGAAACAATATAGAATTTAATATATCTAGACTATTGCAAAAGCTTTTGATACCGTCCCACACGAAAGACTACTTACTAAATTAGCTTTGCATGGAATAAGTGGTAGCCTATTAGGTTGGACTAAGTAATTGGTTGAAGGGTCGAAAACAGAGAGTTGTTTTAAATGGAAAAACTTCTGGATGGAAAAATGTTGCAAGTGGAGTTCCTCAGGGTTCCGTTCTTGGGCCACTTCTATTCATAGTATATATAAATGATATAGACAATGGACTAAAATCTACTGTTTTCCAAATTTGCTGATGATACAAAACTGTGCGAGTGGCAAATGATCACTCAAACCAATTAGATAATTCAAGAAGATTTAGATCAATTACAGCAATGGTATGAAAAGTGGCTAAAAAAAATTAATGCAAGTTAATGCAAGGTAATGCACATAGGTAAAAAATAACAGTAAGTACGATTATAAGCTACTTGGAAATTCGTTAACAAAAGTGGATAGTGAAAAGGACCTCGACGTAATTATCATTAACGATCTGAAATCATCTAAGCAGTGTATTTCAGCCTCTGAGACAGAAAATAAGATACTAGGACTGATTGCGCGATCTTTTGATTTCAAAAGTCCATCACTCATTAACAAGCTATATAAATCGTTAGTTCGTCCACATTTGGAATATGCTGTTTCCGTATGGTCACCGAATCTCATTAAAGACATTGACAGACTGGAAAAAGTACAACGGCGAGCCACAAAACTGATTCCAAATATCAAAAATAAATCATACGAAAATCGACTTAAGCACATGAATCTGTTTTCCCTAAAAAGCGTAGACTCAGAGGGGACTTGATACAGGTCTTTAAGATTTTAAAGGGAATTGACAACATCAAAAAGTGACAAAATTTTTCACATTGAATGAGAATCAGACAAGAAACAAACTGTCCGGAAATAGATTCAATTTGGAAGTAGGTAGAAACAACTTTGCCAACCGTGTAGTTAATGAATGGAATAAACTTCCTGCACAGGTAGTGCAATGTAGTTCAGTTCGAAGCTTTAAGAATCATTTAGATAAATACCTAAGTAAGATGCTGTAATGATTATAATTTATGTTATATTATTTGTTTTTGTTTTGTTATAATTTGTCTGTCTGATTTTCATTTATTATTAGTTATATGTCAATTTATAATCATTTACTATTTACCATTTTGTTTGTTATTCAACTATACCTATGCATTTATTTATGTATTTTATTTGTTATTTTTACATTATTATAGTTTTAATTTATTATTAATATTTTTTTTTTTTTTTTTTTTTTTTTTTTTGCATCCGACCTAGATATGGATCAAAAGGTCTCCTGTCGGCATGCTCCGCCTTTGTAATCCTTTGTAACACGTGTACCTCTTTAATACTATCTCTGCACTATCAATAATAATGAACAATACAGAATATTGCGCAATAATATTGATCGTGTAGGGCCCGCTTAAAGGTAACATAATTTTGCTGTTGCATTCCGGATATCTTGCCATGAATAGAGACAGGATTGGAGGCAATGTTTCGTGAAAAAGGCAGTTATTCTCCATTCTCCTCCCCCATCAGACTCACACGTGAGCTGCCATAGACTACAAGAACTCTGGTCCAGTAGGTATGCGCCTTCTTTCTTTGCCTTCAGCTTTCTGGGGTTCCCCCACTGCTGAATTAAATCGCACGGTGTCGGGAGGAACAAAATAGACAAAGTGACTCCCGCTCAGTGAGTCTATTGAGACTGCTTAACACTTACCACCCCCTGTAGTTTCTCCTCTGCTGAATGAAATAGTGTGCTGTTATCCTGAACAATATTCATGGTGATGCCAAGGCCAGGAGGACGTTCTTGAGGTAATACATAATGTTTTCAAACTTGAGGTCTACCATCAGGTGAATACAACTGAGGTGTGCCGTCGTCGTCGTCGTCGTCGTCATCGTCATCGTCATCGTTATCATCATCATCATCATCATCATCATCATCATCATCATCATCATCATCATCATCATCATCATCATCATCATCATCATCATCATCATCATCATCATCATCATCGTTATCATTATCGTTATCGTTATCGTCGTCATCGTTACCGTCGTCATCGTCGTCATCTTCATAATCGTCATCATCGTCGTCATCTTCATAATCGTCATCATCGTCAACATCATCATAGTCGTCATCATCGTCAACATCATCATAATCGTCATCATCGTCAACATCATCATCATCGTCATCATCGTCATCATCATCACCATCATCATCATCGTCATCATCATCACCATCATCATCATCGTCATCATCATCACCATCATCATCATCGTCATCATCATCACCATATTCATCATCATCATCACCATCATCATCATCATCACCATCGTTATCATCATCGTCGTCGCCGCTGCCGCCGCTGCCTACAGCTCATCAGCGCCTCTGTCCGTATGAACAAATATCGTACCACCGTCGAGAGAGATTTCATTTTTTGTGTGTTGTTCGTAGAAACCTCTAGTCTTCACAGCTTTGGAGACAATTTCGAAGCTTGATCATCGGGAGTTGGGGGGGAAGTCTCACAGCCAAATGAAATGCTGACCATAATAAAATTCTAAAACGTCACTTGTGATCTCTCTGGTTTTCGCCTTTCTAGATCTTCCTCCCTACTAACATTCGCATCCATTCTCAGTCATTCATAATTTTGTAGTGTAAAACCCTCACACCTGACGTTTGGTCGACTAGCGATCACTTCGAAGCTGTTATTACTTGTTTATTACTTTGCTTTCCATATAAACCTTTACTGAACGAGAGGTGATTAATTCGAAATGACGAAATAAACATTTAGCAGCCGCTTCAAGCCGAACGTTTGACATTCTACCACCGGACACACCCAGAAGGTGCTGTTTGTCTTCGTATTAAATATCTCTAACAGAATAATTTGGATTCATTCATGAGATTTCCATATCTTGGTGATTATTGATTAATTAAGACTCCACAATGTCCTGCACGACATTCATCTCTGTAACTACTTCAGTTTGTAAATTGCTTGCCGCCATTAGGCGTAATAAATTGATCAAATCAAATCAGTCTTCGTATTACGGACCTTGGTCTCCTGGATGAGACCAGCAGTTGGCTTATTTTCTGAAAAAGGGAACCCTTGATTCTCTCAGCATCTGTGCAATTCCTACTCCAGTCCAATTACTGCCCCACGATTGAACTGGGACATCTGGGAATCGGGAGAATAAGATTTATGAGGGATTATACTGAAGAACGGCAATAGGGTCTTCAAGATCAGTGGTTTCCAAAATAGGCGGATACAAGGAGTGAGGCCATTGACTCAATAACTAATCATTGGTTAATAAGTATAATGAAATCAACAACAATAATGAAATGCAACAACAACAGCAACAGATATATTCGAAATACAACACATTGCTACAAATACATCTCTTGTTATCGCATTAATACAGTTATTTTTACACAAAAAAAAGGGATTTGCTGTACATAGGAATACATTAGATACATAAAAAACTGAAAATGTATTTACATATTCTGATATTCTATACATCAGGTACCGGTGCTCGTAATAATATGATTCGCTTTAGCGTCGCGAAGTCCCCCTATCAAGAGGCTAGGACGGTGCCCCTCACAGAAGACTTTGTCTCGTGGAATTTAATGAACCATGCCCTTGGTCCAACTCGCTGGCAGCAGGATTCGAACTGCCGTCACCCCAACCTCCGCCGCAAGTAGCGACGCTCTAACCCGTTCGGGTTATAATTTTAATGATGATTCTGACCCCTGCAGACCCTTTAGGATACGATCTCGGGCCCAAAGCTGAGGAAAATTGTCTCTTAAGAGCCAGAATAAAAGGTGTAAAATATGGCACCTTACGTTAAGGTGACGACTCCTAAACTAATTTAAATAAACTTATTTTAGAACAAATTATCTAGACTGTGTCGCCGTAGCAACGGGTTTAGGCGAAATGGATGAAATCCTCTTGATGAAGGGGTCAAGTACATTTTTCAGAGTCGGGAGACATTGCAAAACGCATCATGATATTTGCACAATTTGAGGAACACCACGACATTATGCAGATGCAGTGTGCACATAACGTAATGTAGGTTAATAGACACAAATTGCAATTGCCCAGCCATCATGTATCATCAACTTCTGCAGCCGAGTTGACAGGTATGTACAAGCGTTCCTCCATCATGATCATCATCGTCATCATCGTCGTCATCATCATCATCATCATCATCATCATCATCATCATCATCATCATCATCATCATCATCATCATCATCATCATCATCATCATCATCATCATCATCATCGTCGTCGTCGTCGTCGTTATCATCATCATCATCGTCGTCGTTATCATCATCATCATCATCATCATCATCATCATCATCATCATCATCATCATCATCATCATCATCATCATCATCATCATCATCATCATTTAATTATTGGGGGTGGCGTATTATCTCTTTATTTCTTTATTTGTTCACTTTCAAATTAACCTCAATTATCAATATTTGCTCTTCGTGTCTTTTAAAGTGAGCTGTCCCCGTTTTGGCGGATTTCTCCAAAAATGAATTACTTTTCAGTGCATGAATTATGTACTCTTGTTTTTTCATACTTAACTTAAGTGTATCTGAGATACACATATGATAAGATATTAATATGTTAAAAACACCACACATAGTGTACTTATTTATCCAGATCTATCCTTTAATACCATGCTCCTTTTGAGCTGAATACATTGTTTTGTTAGCCAGAGAAAAAAGTTACAGAGCATTTGTCCATTGAATTGATTAACCCTTTTGCTCTAAGAATTCCTTGGAGGTCCTTACCTGCTAAATAGTCTCTCTCTGGATTTGTTAAAAATAAACCTTTCATAGCGTTATCGGACTGGGCAATTTTTCCTCTAACTTCCAATTAATTGGTGGTACCGCCAAAGTCCAGAACTTTTTCCGCCGTAAAATCACTTTGGTAAACTATTCTGTTTTCTCAACAATTTACATAGAATGTTATTTGATATACTAGAGTATAATACCGATGACCCACTTTCGGAGAAGAATAAGCGAAAGTATAAAGATCTGTATATTTCGATCACAAACTGTGATCCTCTTCAGCACATCTTCTGAAGAGGGTCACAGTTAGTGATCGAAATATACAGATCTTAATACTTTCGCTTATTCTCCGAAAGTGGGTCATCAGTATTATTTTACAAATGTGCAACGACGTAACTTTGTTGTGATACTAGAGTAAAATAATTTTCCTTCAGAATATCATATTCCTTCCCGTAAATCGCGGGCTGCAGATCAACTCCGACAGTCGAAGGAAAATAGCTCAGTGTGATACCGCCTTTAGGTACACCATGTGATGGAACGGGCTGAGATCGTCTTAACCAATTTATCCCGTCGGTTTCCTTCCCTCCACTTGAATAGCATGTGTCGGGGTTGAACGTAATTGCTTTCTTTAACCCTTTCAATACGGTCCCGCTCTCGAAAGATTCTATTCAGGCCAAGAAACACATAATTTCTTATACATTTGATGACTTGAATTCCGACCTGAATGGGGTCTCAATCGATGAAAATCACTTTCAGTCAAGGGTCCGTCCCCTGAAATAAATAAAATTGCCTTTCCTCAGTCGGTAACAAAGCGTTTGAAGTGCGGCACCGTATTGAAGGGGGTTAAATGTACACTGACGTAGAATAACTGAAAAATCTTTTAACCTTTGTGCATGGAGCCCTGAACAAAATTGGTAAAGTACTCCACCTTGTTAAAGGTAGTATACTTTATCTATTTATTTATTTATTTATTATTTATTTATTGCGTGTGTTTGGAATTCGCGTGATAAGTTTAGTTAAGTGGAAGACGCCGTTTTCTTTTACAAATATCGAAGAGTTGCTGCCAATGTCCATAGCAGTTACACTGCCAGGGATATTTGCACTCACAACGTCACTAATTATCGCTTTTTCTAATTAGGGAATAAATTCTTGTATCTAGATATGAAATGATCTAAGGGGAATATAGTTCTTCTTTTAATCAGTAACAAATGTATTATCTAATTGAATACATGCGTGTCTTGCTAGAAATACCCTAATTCTGATAAATGGAGCACTTCAGCAAATGACCATTGCATATTTTACACAAGACCACACATGATTCTGGATTATATATGTATACATATTTTCAAACATGTACATGCTTTCTCTGGCAAATGTTCATATGCAGCGTAATAAATCGAGCAAAAATACGATTATTTATTTTCTTAAACTCTTTTGGAGTTTTGGTCAATTCACGTTAATTTTTTTTTTTTTTTTTTTTTTCCAGTGGTGCTAAACGACGTTGTTCAACCTCCGGACATGGTCATACTCTTTCTGGACTGCTTCTCAATTCCAGCACGCAAACATCACTCAAAGCAGAAAGGCAGGAATATCCAAATATTTCGATAATTTATAACTGTAATTTTAAACCTCCCCATAATTTAGACATGTCTCTTCCCAGATGATATACGGATGTTACTTTAATACAAAATGCCTGAAGTTCTAAATGATAAGTCATATTATTATGCCCCAGAGAACGGAACTTATGACGTACGGTGAATATATTACAGTTGTGTGTTGATTACAAGAAACGAGTTAATACATTACGGGGGAAAGCGCAATTTGGGAGGAAAGAGCCCAATAACACAGACGCCATGATCCAATTTGGCTGCCATGATAAACATTGCTCTAGCTAGTTACCTCTGCAGAGTATTTACAAGCATTGGAATCATACAACGTTTGCCACAATTTTCCATTCAGGCAGTTCCTCTAAAATTTACAGAACGTGAGGTCACAGCACACACACGTCACCATAACAGTTTTCTTAATATCAGTACAAACTTACATTGTATCCTTTGGTCATCGTTGCCCATTATTAACCATTACTGAATGTGAATGGAATCGTACAAGGAAATTGATAGTTATGACGTCAATGTGGTGGTGGCTGGGATAATCACAATTGGTGGGCCACCTCAAAGGTTTCATTCGTTTGGATATATATTCATATATATATATATATATATATATATATATATATATATATATATATATATACATATATATATATATATATATATATATATATATATATGTGTGTGTGTGTGTGTGTGTGTGTGTGTGCGCGCGTGTGTGTGTATGTATATTATATATGTATGTATGCATGTTATATATGTAGGTATATATATATTGTATATATATATTTGTATATGTATGCATATATGTATGTATATATGTATATGTATATGTATGTATGCATGTTGTATATGTATGTATATGTGTGTGTGTATGTAATGTATATTGTATATGTATGTATGTACAGTATGTATATTGTATATGAATGTATGTATATTGTATAGGAATATATACTATATATGTATGTGTAATTGTATATATTTGAATAAAAGTCATTGTAAGTTTAAGGTCGTAGGCTCTTGTCTGCATTTTCTCTCTGTGTGAGAGCATTTTATTTATTTTTTTCTCACAAGGAAAGTTGCCATAGAATGTCTTCATATTTTAGGAAGATACGCTTACCACACAATGTAAGTTGGATAAACCAGAACTCGTTTCCGCATCTCCTTGTGCTTCTTTAGTGGCAGATGTGTGAATGGGCTTTTTCGCCATGGCTGGAAATTTCTATACTCTATCGGTTGAGGTAGGGAGTAACTTTATAGATATTTGATTGGTTAATAGCTTATTAGACTATGCTGCTTTCTCATTGGCTGATTTCCCTTGTGATGTCACCAGTCTCTCCTAGTCCACGAGGACTTTCTAACATTAATAAGAGTGCTTAGCTCTGTGATTATATATTTAGTTTAGGAGAAAGTTCCTTTATGAAGAGAGCTTCAAAATTAGGTAGTCCTCTTTGGTCTAGCATATACACTCCATTAAGGTATTCTACGGGAGCATAGACACGCTAAAGCGTTCATTGATGACAACTTAGGTCCTGCAAACCTAAACACGTCGCAAGAACGGCACTAAATTGGTGACACAGCGTGGTACCCCGGGACGCTTACCATTACATCATTATTCCGGTTATGTGTATGTATGTCCACACTCGCGTGCTTGTATATTTACCTTGTTATTTGTGCCCATGATATACAAAATAAAAGTCCCGTTCGTGATGACCCGTCAGTATGCTTCCATTTTACAAACGTGTGTGTGTGTGTGTGTGTGTGTGTGTGTGTATTCACCTTGGTCTTTGGATCACGTGTTGGACTCGTGATCGACAGCTATTTCCCTCCCGGAAGAGAGCTCAGAGCTCGTATGACCGATCTATGGGTAATGCTATGACCTTACACTCACACACACCCCCAACTCCCCGCCCACGAGAGTTGGAGTAACGACTCGAGGCGCAGCGATACTGAATTAATTTCAGCCCTGGGCAGGATTCGAACCCAGTACCCCCTGTACCACCGTGCTGAGAGTCTGAACCTCTACCAACTGCGACACCGAGTGTGTGTGTGTGTGTGTGTGTGCATGTGTGTGTGTGTGTGTTTATATGTGTATGTGCATGTATTCACCTTAGTCTTTGGATCACATGCTGGACTCGTGATGTGTGTGTAAATATGTGTGTGCGTGCGTGAGCGTTTGAGCAAGCTTGTATTATTCAAGAGGCAAGCAAAGAGTTTACATTTCTGTTTACATGTGGCCCAGAGACGTGTGTCACGTGGGCCCTGGTTGACTCACAGGAGCAGATGTTGAGCGTGCGAGTGCCTCAGGCGGGAAGGGACCCAATTAGGCAGGAAGGTGTGCTTTCTTATTTGTGTTCTAAACAAACAAGGTGCCCTAAGCCAGCCTAATGAACTCGTCTGGGTAGTCGTAGTTACAATGTAGTCTATGCAATTTACGCCCTCTGGAACACTAACGACAGCCCAGGTTCTGGGTTCCTTTTGCAGCATTAAAATCGAGATAAGCTCGCTTGGCATCAGGGTTCTGGGACTGAAGGTGTGTGTGTGTGTGGGTGGGTGGGGTGAGAACACGGGGCTTACAGTCCCATTCTTGGTTTCTTTTTGCGAAGAAGTGCCTGGTGCTCAGACTTCTTTTGTCAGGAATGCTCTTGAAAAATGCCTTGTACAGTATAATGTGAAGGGTGTAGGGTTTGAAAGTATATGTATGAAGTATCGTATGGTAGAGATTTACTAGCCACTATCACATCTTATGTATGATATTGATGCGTTGATATTGTATAGATTTTGTCATATTTCGGTATAGAGTTTTTTTCAGACATCTTGTTGATGACCTAAGAAGAATAGTTATAATAATACACATCTTAGTGTACATACAATATAATATCCCGTATGAAACCGACCAAATCGTTTTTGTAAATCCATTCTGTAAGCTGAATATCATCAGTACTGAAAATAGAATTTATGCATTTTTACTACATTATATTTATAGAAAATTGACTTTTTAAATTATATAAAATTACCATGGAATAGATAATATTTGGAACATCATCATTATGCCTTACCAGTTGTAATATATATTTGCGTGCACATCAATAGAGATTATAAGATAATGGATGTATTACAATACAATAATGTTATTGATACAAAATGATCACTATTAAACATGGTAAATGAAGTCTCTGTCTATGCCCTATGCTCGCTGGCCATATAGACTGCAGAAAATATATCAACTTAGGTTAACAATACTCCCTCCAATAATTTCTGTATAAAGTCTATGACTGAAGTTCATGGTGCAATAGCCGGTAGTATTATACGAGTATTATTATCAAGATGAAATGGACTGTACCCACTCTGTCACTAATGTCATAGCTATGTAATACCGTATATATGTATGTATGTATGTATGTATGTATGTGTGTGTGTGTATATATATATATATATATATATATATAAATATATATATATATATACATATATATATATATATATATATACATATATATATATATATATATTAGCTACAAGCGAAACCGGTCAGAAATAAACTCGGAACGAGACCCGTGACTCTCTTTTTTCCACCTTTCATATATATATATATATATATATATATATATAATATATATATATATGTATATATATACATATATATATGTATGTATATATATACATAAATATATATACATATATATATACATATATGAATGTATGAGTTTACGTTAGTTGGTTTTCTATATACACTAAATGTAAAGTTTCTTTCTTTACGATAAATGTTAACGTCTAAAAACGGTAGCACATCATCATTTTCTACTTTAACCGTGAAATTGATTGACTTGACTAGGTTATTAATTTGTCTGAGGAATTGTGACTCATCTAAATGATGAGGCCATAGACCGTTTTTAGACGTTAACATTTATCGTAAAGAAAGAAACCTTACATTTAGTGTATATAGAAAACCAACTAATGTAAACTCATACATTCATTACTATTCTTTCCACCCTGATAATGTAAAAAGATCGGTTTTCTCATCAATGTTCCTTAGAGCTTTACGAGTCTGCAGTCCCGAGTACATTGATGAGGAAATAAGAAATGTTTACGATATTAATTTTGGATTGAAATATCCTAAACATTTCACTAATGTTTGTTACAATTTTGCAAGGAAAGTTTATCACAACTCTCAGCCTTACAAAACCAAGGGCCATAATAATTACCTAGTGGTTTTGCCTTACCTAGAAAACTTAACTATTGTTCCCAAATTACTCAAGAATTTTAATATCAACGTAGCCTTCAGAAACAATAACACAATCAAACAATACCTAATTAATAATTCTAAAAATTGCCCAAAAGGCTGTGTTTACAAAATTCTTTGCAAAATATGTGATGAATTCTATATCGGCCAAACGGGAAAAGATCTTTCTGTTAGCATAAAACAACACAAGAAATGTGTCAAAGACGGGAATGAGTCAAGTGCCATTTTTAAATATTTAAGCACTTTTAATCACCCTATCAACTGGGAAAACGCTAGTGATTACTTTCAACAATAATATTGTCGAAAGAAATTTAATTGAAAGTTGTTTGATTAAATTTACAAATGATAACAACTTCAACCTCAACTTAGGATTGTATAAGATTGATAATCATATCTGTAAGGAAATAGCCAACAATTACCAAATGTAAGAATGCTAGACGTGTGACCCGGACAATTAGTCTAATACCTCTTCTAGTGTAGTTCCTTATGCTCTTATCATACAATAATATGTTTGGCTGTGCCCTCTTTCTTTGTAATTTACACTGAAGATGTAATATACGAAAGCGCTCTGCTCCGTTTGTTTATTTTCTAAAGTGGTTACCTTGCATTTTTGAAACACACGTTCCCAGTGTTTTTATTGCATGCATATGTATATGTTATATATATATATATATATATATATATATATATATATATATATATATATATATATATATATAATATACACACGTATAATCACATATATTCAGCCTGTCACTATAACACGAATGCTAGCAACTCTTCATACAGTATTTTTTGTTCAACTCATTGCATCAAACGTGACATCAGTTCATCGTACATTTCATATAACTTTCCTGTTTGTGTAAATTTCCGGTGTGGCAAAATATAATTGTAGAATATGAGTTATGCTTGAAATGTGGTCGATGGTCTGTCAAATCAACGCAAGATATAGAGCAATGGAGGTTTGCAATACATCTAGTAAAGTTCAGTTTAATTTCGAGCATTAATTTTTGTGCCCCAGTTACATGTTGTTCAGCTGCACACAGGTACTGGGGTTCACAGGTTCGAGTTCTTATCCTAGATGCAGAAAATTAATACTCGTTTGTAGATACATAGAAAAACATCAAATATACAGAATGCTACTTTGTCAGTGAGGAATATTTGCAATAAGAAAAGAGGAGATATACGAGTACTTCACTATTAGAAAAAAAACATGGCATATTTTTAAAGTAAAATGCAATGTCGACATGCACATTAGACAAATAAACCTGTTAATCAATTTATAATCCAATATAATGGGAATCATGCTTTCTCTCTCTCTCTCACACACACACGCACACACACACACACACACACACACACACACACACACACACACACACACACACACACACACACACACACACACACACACACACACACACACACACACACACACACACACACACACACACACACACACACACACACACACACACACACACACACACACACACACACACACACACACACACACACACACACACACACACACACACACACACAGTGGAGTCGAGAACTCAGGAAGTTACGCGTTTATCTGAATGTATTCCTCCACACTAGAATACAAACAAACTTAATATCCGTAATAACACATTGCCTAATGCAACTCATGTTCAGCCGCTGTATTATAATAAAAACAAACGAGAGCCTTCATCTCCATGAAAAATAAATGAATAGATAAATAGATAAAAAGGTAGCTACCATAGTGGCCAATCAGGTGTATTACAACGCAGACAGGAAATAGACATCTCTGATATAACATATCGAGATGAATGCTATGTGATATAAGACAATTTGCGGACGTAATAATGCCAAACCATAAATTATCATCATTGTGAGCAGCACTGCCCCGGCGTAAACACAAATAATTGATGCTGCAATTGGTTGAGCGTCACAGTAATGGCCCTCTTTGCCAGTTGATAGTGCCATTATAAGTCCGGTCGGACACGGCAGAGGACCACGGGGGAAGAGGAAGAGGAAGAGGAGGCTGAAGGAGGAACTGCAAGGGACGGGGTGGGGGGTGGGGGGGAAATGAAGATGAGGATAAGGACGAGGACAAGAGTAAGGATGAGGATCAGGATAAGGATAAATACAAAGATATAGCTAAGGTCAACTACAGAGACAGAAGACGGGAAGGAGAGAGCAAACGAAGAAGTGGAGTAGGACAATGGAACAGAAGTGGGATGGGACGACGAGGAATAGAAGAAAGACAAGAAGGGGAAAGGGGAAAAGGTTGAAGAGGGTGAAGGAAAGGAGGTAAAAGAGGAAAGAGGAGAAGGAAAGAGGCAAGAAATGACAGAAGGAGGGAATGAGGAGCAAGAGACAGAGGAAGAAGAGAGAAGGATGTAGAAGTCAGAGTCAGCGTAGGAAAGTGGAAATTTTGAAGAATATTTTTTTGGAGGGGGGGGGGTTGACAAAGAGATGAAAGACGGGCAAAGACCAGTAAAGAGTGGATATGGAGGGAAGGTGAATGAGGGTAGGGACGTATTGCTATGAAGGAAAGAGTGAAAAGTGGTATAGATAGTGTCAAAATGCAATAGACCAGCCACTTATATAAAAGAGAGAATAATACAGAATTATGCTGGTCCTAATGAAAAATTTACAGGGACACACACACACACACACACACACACACACACACACACACACACACACACACACACACACACACACACACACACACACACACACACACACACACACACACACACACACACACACACACACACCTCGTGGCGCAGTGGTTAGAGTGCCCGGCTGCCACTACGGCGGTCCTGGTTTGCATCTCGCCCAGGGCTGAAATAATTTCAAAATCGCTGCGCTGTGAGTTGTTACTTCAACTCTTGTGAGCGGGGAGTTTGGTGTGTGTGCCTGTAAGGTCACAGCATTACCCACAGATCGGTCATATATGAGCTCTGAGCTCTCTTTCGGAAGGGAAATTGCTGTCGATCGCGAGTCCAACACGTGATCCAAAGACCATGGTGAATCTCTCTCTCTCTCTCTCTCTCTCTCTCTCTCTCTCTCTCTCTCTCTCTCTCTCTCACACACACACACACACACACACACACACACACACACACACACACACACACACACACACAGCACACACACACACATACAGAGTTTATGACCCCATCTTCCTATACTCGCAGTTGTGTTGAATCTGTAATGAGAAGTTGAACGTGCATTGCACAGCAACGCAAGACAACAATGCAGGGGCCAATGGGGACTTTAGTTTCTATTGCTCTTAATTTTCATGTCATCGTTGATATCCATACATTTATTTCCCTATCTGTTCCTGTCATTTTGGAAACTGCTACCGGCAGTATTAAAACTCTAGTTCAGTAGATGGTCGGATAAGATTCTTCTTAGGCGAACAACGTCAGGTGTTGGAAAGCCACAGGACAAGAAACGACAATTGATCGATTTATTTAGTTATTTTTGTTTTTTACTTCTAACGTTTCCTCCTCTTTCTTTTCTTTATTTTTCTTCTCTCTTCCCTTACTTCGCCTTTCTTTTGTATTTTTTCTTATGTCCCTTACATTCTATTCATCGCTCTCTCCTCTCTGTTCCTCTGTAATTTCCTTTCTTCTTCCTGCTGCCTATTCTTTTTTCCTACTCGTTATACTTCTTTTACTTACCCAAGCTTCCTTCCTCTATTCATTGACTACCTTTGACATCATCCCTACTTGTTATTAATTCCTGACTTCAGTTATTACTACTCGTCTTGCTCTGTTATTACCCAGTGCTTTGTCCTGTCATTACTGCCACGGGCCTAATTTCCTCTGTGTGATAATTCTCATTTTCTTTTTTCTCTCTCTTTACAACTTCCCAAAACTAATCTTTTTGATCTCTTTGTCTCTGTGTGTTTCTGTATCTTTATTTCTGTCTGTCTCTGTCTCCTTCTGTCTGCCTCTGTCTGTCTCTATCTGCCCTTGTTTCTGTCTGTCATTGTTTGTCTCTTTCTGCCTTTGACTGTCCCTTGATGTCTCTGTCTGTCTGTCTGTCTGTCTGTCTGTCTCTGTCTCTCTTTTTGTCTATGTCTTTGTCTCTGTTTCCCTATCTTTCTTTTTGTCTGTCTGTCCATCTGTTACCCTCTGTCTCTTTCTCTCCTTCACTATATATCTATCTTCCTCAGTCTCTGCTTTCCTGTCGGTCTGCCTTTTTGTCTGTCTGTCTATATCTGTGTCTGTCTATATTAGTCTTTCTATGTCTATTTCTCTCTGTCTCTGTTTGCCTCTGTCTCTGTTTCTGCCTCTGTCTCTCTCTCTCTCAGGTCCGAACCTGTCAACAATTTAAGCCACGCGTGGGGCCCTCCACGCGCTGCTGCCACGCCCAAGGGTTGCAATGGCCGTGGGGTTTCCATGACTATGCTCGTGGAGTCCGTGTCCCCGTGTCCAGTTTGGCTCCAACCGGAGGAGGCTGGTCGGCCTTCTCCTCGTAGTCCTACACCCAGACACGTGTTTAAAGTGATGTGTGAACGTGTGAACGGGGTATTTGGTTGTCGAACACGTTGGTTAAACCCCAAATACCCCGTTTTCACACGTTCACACATCACTTTAAACACGTGTCTGTCGAACCGCGTTCGACGAACCGTTTGACCGTGTGAAACCCCTCTTACCCTAAGCAAAGGTTCTTGTTATCCCGTGAACTTCGAGGTGACGGTAAGCTTGAATCTGATTCCTCGGACGAATAACATTAGATGCAGTTCCTGAGCGGGTTAGAGGGTCGATAACTGCGACGGAGGTTGAGATGACGGCAGCTCGAACCCTGCCACCGACGAGTTGGACTAAGGGCATGGTGCATTCAATTCCACGTTACAAAAATCCCCTGTAAGGGGCACCGTTCTAGCCTCCTGATAGTGGGAGTTCGCGACGTTAAATCGAATTAATCATTGTGTTCCATCGTCTATCAAATGTCGTACTGAAGCTATTTTTACATATGTATAATATTAGAATACTATTAGAATTGATGGATTCATATTCTGTTTGAAGTATCTCACCTTTATTATTCATAAATGTCTATCTACAGGGTATCTATATACATACCAAGGGCTTTTCTCCCCCTTACATGGGAGGTAGCCAAATCAAAACGCAAGTACCCAGTTCCACCCGTCTCTCTCACCTATTCCACTCCACTCCCATCCACCATCCCTTCCTCCTCATCTTAGTGCTTTATGTATCCCAGCCAAAGGATTACAAAGGCGGAGCATGCCGACAGGAGACCTTTTGGTCCATATCTATGTCGGATGCGAAAAAATCATAATAATGATAAATTGATAAATAAAAACTAAAATAATGTAAATAACAAATAAAATGCACAAATAAATGCATAGGTGTAGTTAAATAATAAACAAAAAGGTAAATAGTAAATAATAATAAATTCACATATAACTAATAATAAATGAAAATCAAACAGACAAACGATAACAAAACAAAAAAACAGAAGCAATGCAGCAAGACACAGCATAATTATTGTACAATTCCTTTCTTTATAAATATACTATATCTGTTCAACTGAGTTACTTCTCCGTTTCTGAAATAATGTTAAAGATTTTTCTTAATCTTTTACAATTTCATTGAGCTTTGGTGATATATATGTCACAGCCTTTGATACCTAACCTTTTAATATTCGCAATATATTTTCAATGTTCTTAACATATCTTCAGCCTAATTACATTTTATACTTTCTCTATAAAAATTTTAAGAACTCGCGATTTAGAATGAAGTCGTAGAATATATACACAGTGTACACAACAAGTATTTCCCCTCCCGCAACAAACAGCGACTACACAATGTATAACACAAGTCATAATGTATTCAGGAAAATCAACCAAAATAATGGCGAAGCAAGCGGAAAGGGAAAATCGGTCAGATCAGATTGCCGAATGTAATACTGTCACAGATGAAGAATGTAGGAATACATTTATAAGTCACAACTAACACCACAGTCGGAGCTGAAGAAAAGACTGGAGACGGGGAGTCTATATACTGCAGTTAGTAGTCGAAATATATAGACTCCCCATATCTAGTCTTTTCATCTCCGACTGTGGTGTTACTTGTGTTGTAATACTATGTACAAGAGGTTGACTTCACTCTTTTTTTTGTCCTGATCCTGTGAGACTCTGAAGATATCAATAAATCAAAATCGCCTGAACATAAACAGAAACAAGTCGAGTAAGGTATTGCAATCATTAGAAACATTCGAAGATCAAAATCTCAGCTAAATATGATCGTGTAAAGGCAAAGAGAATGAGACGGGAGTTGAGTACAACACTGAGAAGGCTCAATACTGAGATAATCTCCGTGGATACTTCCACTTATATACACGTCTGGTGGAACGGACGGGTTTGAATGCACAGTTCTAAACAAATTAGCATGACAAAAGCGAACTTAATACCCTGGCAATGGGGTCCGATTACCTAACTGGAAACTCACCCTCAACTCACCTTTCACCTTATCTCACCCTTCATTCCTCCTCACCCTTCATTCTCCCTCACCCTTCACCTTCCCTCACCCTTCACTCCCCCTCACCCTTCACTCTCCCTCATCCTTAACTCTCCCTCACACCTTCGCTCTCCCTCACCCTTCACTCTCCCTCGCCCTTCACTCTCCCTTATCCTTCACTCTCTCTCGCCTTTCACTCTCCCTCACCCCTCACTCTCCCTCACCCTTCACTCTCCCTCACCTTTCACTCTCCCTCATCCTTCACTCTCTCGCCTTTCACTCTCCCTCACCCTTCACTCTCCCTCACCCTTCACTCTCCTACACTCTTCACTCTAACTCGCCCTTCACTCTCCCTCACCTTTCACTCTCCCTAACCCTTCACTCTCCCTCACCCTTAACTCTCCTTCACTCTTCACTCTCCCTCGCTCTTCACTCTCCCTCACCCTTCACTCTCCCTCACCCTTCACTCTCCCTCACCCTTCACTCTCCCTCACCCTTCACTCTCCCTCACCCTTCACTCTCCCTCACCCTTCACTCTCCCTCACCCTTCTTCTTCCTTCAAAGGTGATATGAGCTCCTATAACATACCAGCACTTTCTTCTTTCCTGAAGCCGTTTATAATTTTCAAATGGGAATTGGCCTTGGGTAGAAAGTGTTAAGGTTATGTGACATAATCTCATCAGGTGTGGTAATACTAGGTGATTTAATCCAGGTGAGGTCGATTCTGGTTGGCAGTGAGTGATTAATTGGTTAAAACGAAATTGGCCTCCGCTCATCAGAACGTCTTGGCGCGATGACGCCGCGTTTGATTCGTAGCTCGCGCCTGGGCGGTGAACTCTCATCAATTGATCGTCTTCGACAGTAATACATTCAGCTTCGACCGACATCATCATGTCGGATAGTGTGTGTGTATTCACTTGGTCTTTCGATCACGTGTTGGACTCGTGATCGACAGCTATTTCCCTCCTGGAAGAGAGCTCAGAGCTCGTAGGTCCGATCTATGGATAATGCTATGGCCTTGCACACACACACACACCCAACTCCCCGCCCACGAGAGTCAGAGTAACGACCCGAAGCGCAGCGGTACCGAAATAATTTCGGCCCTGGACAGGATTCGAACCATGAGCTGCGGGCCACTATTGTGTCAGCTCAGTGCTCTACCAACTACGCCACCGAGTCGTGTGTCGTGTGTGTGTGTGTGTGTGTGTGTGTGTGTGTGTGTGTGTGTGTGTGTGTGTGTGTGTGTGTGTGTGTGTGTGTGTGTGTGTGTGTGTGTGTGTGTGTGTGTGTGTGCGTTCAGTGAGATTCGTGTGGCTGAAGACAGGACACCCGTGAGGGAAAGGTTCTAGACGTCTCACTCATCCTCTCTGGTTCTGTCAAACACCTGAAAGATATTGTTCTGAATAATATCAGGAAGTCGGAAAAGAAATAGGGAAGAAAAGAATAAGAATAAAGCAACAAAAAAGAAGAAAAAATGAAGAAAAGAATGAGAGGAGAGGAAGAGAGATTTTATAAGAATTGAACGAAGATGGCAAAGTGAAGGAGAAAGAACAAGAAGACTAAGAGAAAGAGGATGAAGATGAAGGAAAAAAGACAGAGGTGAAGAGGCAAAAGAGAAACAAGAAGAAGAAAGAGAAGGAAATAAAGACAAAGAAGGAAAAGGAGAAAAAATGTAAAAAATGTAAAAAAAAAAGAAAAAAAAATGCGAAGAAAGATGAGATGATAATTTTTTTTTTTTTTTTTAAGATACAGAAAATGTAAGAGGTAGATTTTTTTTAATATCCAAGAAATTCATGAAAATAGGATGAAAACAAAACGCAAAAGGATATAATAAAAAAAAAGTGAAGGTAAAAGAAAACTGCAGATAAGGAGACTGGTGTGAAAATGCTTGGAGACAGTTTGAAAATTATCTTGTAACAAAAGAAAATGAAAATATTAAGATGGACGTATCCATTTGCCAACAAAGAACAAAATTACTTGGTTTGAGAACAAAAAATCAGATCATTGGTCATTCCATGTATTAGGATGAAAAACCAGCCGGTGATTTCCAAGAGGACAAAGGGACAACAAAAAATAAAGTCGATGGTCTCCAAGAGGACAAAGGGACAAGAAAAAATTAAGACACTGGTCTCCAAGAGGACAAAGGGACAACAGAAAATAAAGCCGGTGGCCCCCCCACACACACACACACACACACACACACACACACACACACACACACGAGTACTCCCCCCTCCCCATGCACACAGGAAGAGATAGAGAAAGAGAGAGATCGGGAGAATATAGATAGATATATAAATACATTAATAAAGAGCAATAAGTAAATAGATTAATAGATAGATCGGTGATTACATAAACGAATCAATAAAGAGATATTGACATTTCAATTATAAATCAATAAATAGACAGACCTTAAGTATAAATCCATAAATAGATAAATGTATAAGTAATGAATAAATTACCATATCAGTTAATCAAAAGGATAAGTAAGCATATGGATTGATGAATAAATGAAGAGATATATGAATAAGTAATTTAATAAACAAATGAAAATAAACTAATAAATGTGAATGAATTAAGAGGTGAAAACGAATGTATTATTAAGTAAATAATAGATTGTCTAAAAGATAGACTATTTTTTATATTTTACTGATTAATTTTTAAGTTATTATTATCTGTAGAATAGATGGAATGGGTGGGAATGGTTTTTATACCTTTGTGTTTTGGCTACCTCCCTTGTAAGGGGGAAAAGCCTTTGGTATATGTATGTATTATTATCTGTTTGTTTATTATTTATCATTATACATTAATTAATTTTATTTATTTATCTATTTATTTATTTTTTATCAATATTATAATTTTATTTTTCTATATATATATTTTCCATTTTTTTCCGCATCCGACCTAGTTATGGACCAAAAGGTCTCCTGTCCTTTGTAATGAATGCATGGATGAACAAATCTATAAGTGAATTGATAAGAAAATAAAAATGAATAAATATATAGATAAATGAATAGATAGATAAGTACATGATATCAATAAAAAATAAATAAACATAAATATCAGAAATAAAAAACTTCCTTCTGAACAATAGAAGGGCGGAAATGATTGAACTGCCAAGCAAAACAGGAGAAAAGATAAAAAAAAAAAATGGGAAGGGAGAGGTTTACGAGAAAAGAAAAGGTGAAAGCAGAAGAAATAAGACGAAAGAAAATAAGAAAAAAAACAACAACAAGTACAAGTAACTACTGAAGGAGAGAAAAAAAACGCAGAAAAAGCGAGGGTAAAGCAAAGAGCTGTAAGACTCGCTTGGGTAGAAGAAGAAGAAGAAGAAGAAGAAGAAGAAGCTGAAGAAGAAAAAGAAGCTGAGGATTAGAAGTACACGCGAAGCAGCGAGCAAAAAAAAAAAAAAAAAAATGAAGAAGAAAAAATAGAATTTAAAGAAACATGAAGGCTCTGGAAGAAAACAACAAACAGGAAGGAACGATAAACAAGAAAATAATAGAAAAAACGCGACAAGAGATCAAATACGAAAGAAGTAGAAATAGAAAAAAATGCGACAAGAAAAATAATGCGTGGAAGGAGTCTCCTTGAACAGAGAAACAGCGAAGTAGAAAACGAGAGGAAATGTATGTAAACATTGTTTAACACGAGAGAGTTAGTGAGCAGAGAAGTAGCTTCGAAAACTGACTGATATTTGGCTACGAAAGCGGTGACCCTTCGCTGAATGTTTGCCTGATCCTAGCTATCTAACCCACCTTTCACGGGCTCAAACAAAGCACGTGGGAGTGATACTTCACTAAAAAAAAGAATAATAATAATAATAATAATAATAATAATAATAATAATAATAATAATAATAATAATAATAATAATAATAATAATAATAATAATAATAATAATAATAATAATAATAATAATAATAATAATAGAATAAAATAAAATAAAATAAAATAAAATAAAATAGAATAAAATGAAAAATAAATAAATAAATAAATAAATAAATAAAATAAAACTAAATAAATAAATAAATAAATGAATAAATAAATCAATAAATAAATAAATAAATTAGATAAATAAATAAATAAATAAATAAATAAATAAATCTACCCCTCTCCCCTACCCCCCTCCCCTACCCCCCACCCCCGAAAAATAATAATAATGAGGGTAATGGGAAACAACTGGTGTACCAATAGAAAGGTTAACGAAATGAATATATTAAGTGACCATGTAGTGAGTGCTGAAGCAATTGGTTGTTTTAAGAGTTTAGATAACATTATGGATATGGATGATAAGTGGCAATGGATATGGAACTGCCTAGTGTAGGCCTTATGGTCTCTTGCAGTTTCCTCTATTCTTATGTTCTTTTGTTCTTAATTTGTATGGATTTGATCCACCCTCCACCGCTCCCATAAGCACAGGATTACCTCACAGCTGAAGAAAATCGTTCAAAGTGATGATAAAGCTACTTTCATCCTGTGTGCGAAATGGGTTAAGATTACAAAGATATTCAACAGATTACGTTCTGACTAACAACAGCGGCTTATCTTAACGTTATCAACCCGGTTTGAAAGGGGATAAAATTCTCGATTAAATCCGTCAGCCTAATGGCAGAATTTACTGATTTTGTTTTCGTTGAAGCAGACAACCTTGTTCGATTGAAGATAACAAGGTAGTGAGGAGACTACGACAGAAGGTTCGCAAAAACTGCGGCCGAAGCCGTCACCTTTGAGGACTGTTGAAACAGGTGTCACTGTTGGGACTCGGAGAGGAGCGAGTGTGGGACTCGAACCTACGACTAAGCAAATACGAGACCAGCACGTTTCCGATCACGACAGCAGCGCACATAGAAGATAACATGGCTTAATGTAAACTGTGCTCTTCCTACAATCAGGGTATTTTATTCTGTCATAATAAACCCTTCAAAATTAACTCTAGTCAGGCTTTTCATTTAATCTATGTATATTTCATTTCCTATTCCCTTCTCTTTTATTTTCGTATTGTCTGCTTTCATATGTTCTTACCTGTTCTTATTCCGTATTTATTCTTAAACGTCTTTATCCTCCTATTCTTTTAATTGCTATTCCCTTCGTCTTCTATTCGTATCTCGTTCTCTATTTCCAATAGGAAATAGGCAAGAATTGGTTTACTAATAGGGTGGTCAACGAATGGAATAGACTTAGTAACCATGTAGTAAGCACTGAAACTATCAGTTGTTTTAAGAAACGATTAGATAACTTTATGGATGGGGATGACAGGTGGTGATGGATACGGAGCTGCCTAGTGTAGGCCTTATGGTCTCTTGCAGTCTCCTTCATTCTTATGTTCTTATGTAATCATCTCGATTTCCTCCACTTTTTCCTGTGCCCGTCCTACACTTCCCTTCTTCCATCTATTACTGCTACTATTATTACTACTAATTCAACTATTCCTTTCCACCTCCCTCGTTATCTCCTTCTCTTATCCCCTCTCTGTCTTCTGAACGCTCCTTTTCATGGCCCTACTCTTTCTCCTCTTCATCCCCCTCCTCCTCCTCCTCCTCTCCTCTACATCCTCTCCTCCTCTTCTTCCTCTCCTCTACCTCCTCTCCTCTACCTCCTCTCTTCTACCTCTTCTCCTTCACCTCCTTTTCCTCTTCCTCCACCTCTTCCCCGTCCTTTTTCTCCTCTCCTCTACCTCCTCTCCATCACTTCCTCTTCCTCTTTCCCCCTCATTCTCCTCCTGTTTCTTTTTCATCCCTCCTCCTGTATCCCCCCCTTACCGTCCCCTTTCTCTTTACACTCATCCATCATTTTCTCCTTTTCCTTTTTTTATTTTATTTTATTCATTAATTTATTTAATTTTTGCTCCGCTTACACTTCTTCACTTCCCATTTTCTTCCTTTTTTGTCTTCCTCTTCCCTTTTCTCCATTTACCTGTTTGTCCTGTCTAATGTTTTTCCATATTTTCTCCGTTTTCGTTTCTATACTTCCCATTTTCTTTGTTTGTGTTCTCCTCTTCCTTCTTCTCCATAGACCTGCTTCTCCTGTTCAATGTCTTTCTTCCTCCTGAGTCTCTCAATTCCAGCCCTTGTTGCCTCTCACGTCCACTCCTGTGCCCTGGACTTGATAATGGGGCAAAGGTTCTCTTTTACTTTGATTTCTGTCGCATTTCTGTCGCACCTTTGCCACCCGCTTCCGGGAGAGGATGAGAACGAAAGAAGGTTTCCTTTCCTTCGCTCAAAACTCTGAAATCTGTGCTCTAAACATCAAGGTGGCAGAAATTTTCGTAAGATAACGATGCTTTGGGTATTCCAAAGATCTCGGATGATAAGAATTTAAGGGGTAATGGTATTCTTCGTAGTAATATTACCCTTTTCCCCCTGATTCCTGGCAGTAACTGCTAGTTACCTGGCCCAACAGACTATGGGCATAAGGCAAAGGTGATGGCTTCGGCCGCAGCTACGTAGTTCCTAGCTTAGACCCTTAGGTGGTGATGAAAGGCCTAAGCTAAGTAGGTGGCGAGGGTAGAAAAAACAGAACACGAAACAGGATGCCAGAGGAACCTAAGGATTATTACATCGAAAAAAGAAACAATTAAAGGCGTAGATTAGATAAAGTATATATGAAGGTGGTCGAGAAATGTGTTGGCGGAGCTATTAACGAAAACTATCTCCAGGATGTACGGCGGCGGTTGTGACGTGGGTAACCCTGTGAGTAATTCGGGTAACTACTAAAGTAAGAACAGATATAACAACTATAACGAGGATTTTAGTGATACGGCATATGCCCTTGCAAAGTAGTGATAAACATGAAAATAGTGGTAGTGGTAATTATATAGGTAGTAGCTGCACTAATAGTAAAAACAATAGTACTATCAAAAGGTAAATAGAAGAATAGAGACGAGAGAAGAAAGAAAGAAAAGGAGGACACGGCGGTGAAAAAGAAGATAAAAGTAGGAAGATAAAAGCAGGAAAAGAGGAAAGAAAATGAAAGAGAGGAGGTGAAAGGAGACAAAAAGAGGAGAGGAAAAGGAACAAGCAGAAAAGAGAAAAAGACGTGCGTGACTATAGAAGAGAGGAGCAACCCTTATAAGTGAAAACCTTACGCCATTAGACGCGTAGCTACGCTTATGCTTGTTACCATTTCTCCATATGTTTGGACACAGACAGGGCAAGTAGCAGTCGCCAACAACCAATATCTTCAAACCATGATATGAAGTGAGACCAAAACTATTGTGCAGAATTGACATAGTGAAACAACAATATATGTGACTAACTTGCGTGACTAACTTACTTGAATTCTACAAGACAGTTCTCTCAAATTATGACAAAAGAAACAATATAGATTTAATATATCTAGACTTTGCAAAAGCTTTTGATACCGTCCCCCAGGAAAGACTACTTACTAAATTAGCTTCACACGGAATAAGTGGTAGCCTATTAAGTTGGACTAGTAATTGGTTGAATGATCGAAAACAGAGAGTTGTTTTAAATGGGAAAACTTCTGGATGGAAAAATGTTACAAGTAGAGTTCCTCAGGGTTCCGTTCTTGGGCCACTTCTATTCATAGTATATATAAATGATATAGACCATGGACTAAAATCTACTGTTTCCAAATTAGCTGATGATACAAAACTGTGCGAAATGGCAAATGACCACTTAAACCAATTAGATATTCAAGAAAATTTAGATAAATTACAGTAATGGTCTGAAAAGTGGCTAATAAAATTTGACACAAGTAAATGCAAGGTAATGCACATAGGTAATAATAACAGTAAGTACGATTACAAGTTATTTGGAAATTCGTTAACAAAAATGGATGATGAAAGCAGGTAAGGCACCTGGTCTGGATGGATGCCATGCGGAATGTCTGAAAAAGGGAGGTACAGTGATGGTGGACTGGTTGGTGAGGTTATTTAATGTTTGTTGGAGAGAGGGTAGAGTGCCGGAGGACTGGAGGAGTGCCTGTATAGTTCCTCTTTACAAGGGAAAAGGGGACAAGTGTGAATGTAGTAGTTTCAGAGGGATTAGCTTGTTGAGTGTAGTTGGGAAGGCTTATGGGAGGATCTTGGTTGAGAGGATTAGGAGAGGAACAGAAGGAGTAATTGGTGAGGAACAGTGTGGATTTAGGACAGGTAGAGGTTGTGTAGATCAGATCTTTGTGGTAAGACAGATATGTGAGAAAGCTATAGGAAAGGGGAAGGATGTTTTTTGGGCTTTTATGGATCTGGAAAAGGCTTATGATAGGGTAGACAGAAAAGCACTGTGGGAGGTTATGAAGATATACGGGATAGGAGGAAAGCTTCTGGGAGCTGTCAAGAGTTTTTATGAGAATAGTAGAGCTTGTGTCAGGATTGGAAATGGAGAGAGTGAGTGGTTCGAGGTAAAGGTGGGACTTCGTCAAGGATGCGTTATGTCACCCTGGCTGTTCAACTTATACATGGATGGGGTGGTGCGAGAGGTAAATGCAAGGGTAGTGGGCAAGGGATTGGAGATGGTTAAAGAAAATGGAGAAAAGTGGGAGGTGAGCCAGTTGTTGTTTGCGGACGACACTGCGCTTGTGGCAGGATCGGAGGAGGGATTGAGGAAGTTGGTGGCAGAGTTTGGGAGAGTATGTGATAGAAGAAAGCTAAAGATAAATGTGGGTAAAAGTAAGGTGATGAGATGTACAAGGGGTGAAAGTGGCAGTAATCTGGAAGTGAGCATTAAGGGAGAGCGACTGGAGGAAGTGGATAGTTTTAGACACTTGGGTGCAAATGTGGCAGGGAAAGGTGGAGTGAAAGTGGAAGTAGAATGTAGATTGAGAGAAGCGAGTAAATGCCTTGGTGGATTAAAGAGTGTAATGAGGAATAGACATTTGGGAATGGATGCTAAGAGGAGACTGTATGAAGGAGTGATTGTGCCAACAGCACTGTATGGGGCAGAAACATGGAACATAAGAGAAGAAGAGAGAAGGAGTTTGAATGTGTTTGAGATGAGGTGTCTGAGAAGTATGATGGGGGTTACTAGGCTAGATAGAGTGAGAAATGAGGTGAGGAGGAGAACGGGGGTGGAAGTGGAGTTGGGAGATAGGGTAGATGAAAGAATATTAGGATGGTTTGGACACATGGAAAGAATGAGTGAAGAAAGACTAGTAAAAGAGGTGTGGAAGGCAGATGTGGAGGGAGTGAACATGAGGGGGCGTCCTAGGATGAGGTGGATGGATGGGGTGAAGGGGGCTTTGGGGAAGAGGGGAATGTCTGTTGAGGAAGGACGGGAGAGGCCAGAAGACAGGGGTGAATGGAGAATGGTTGTATATGGATGATGTTGTGATAGCAGCCCGAAAGTATTTCTCCCCATCCTCTCATTTTATGCAATGGGGGGACGGAGAGGGGCGGTCGCCGATTTAATGAAGCGGCCTTGCTGTGGATGTGCTGTGTCTTGCGACACTGCTTCTGACCCAGGGCAGTGGACAAGGTGCAGGGATGACCCGTCATTCAGGAGGTGCTAAAATAAGAGGGAGGGTGGAGGTGGTGTGGAGTGTATTCAGGGATGGAATGGGTGGGAAGGATTTTATGCCTTTTTCTTTTTGGCTACCCCCCTTGTAAGGGGGAAAAAGCCTTGGTATATGTATGTATGAAAAGGATCCCGGCGTAATTATCAGTAACGATCTCAAATCATCCAAGCAGTGTATTTCAGCTTCTGAGAAAGGAAATAAGATTCTAGGACTGATTGCGCGATCTTTTGACTTCAAAAGTCCATCACTCACTAACAAGCTATATAAATCGTTAGTTCGTCCACATTTGGAATATGCTGTTTCCGTATGGTCACCGAATCTCATTAAAGACATTGACAGATTGGAAAAAGTACAACGGCGAGCCACAAAACTGATTCCAAATATGAAAAATAAATCATACGAAAATGGACTAAAACATATGAATTTGTTTTCCCTAAAAAAGCGTAGGCTCAAAGGTGACTTGATAAGGTCTTTAATATTCTAAAGGGAATTGACAACATCAAAAAGGACAAAAAATTCACACTGAATGAGAATCAGACAAGAAACAATGATCTCAAACTGTCCGGAAATAGATTTAATTTGGAAGTGGTAGAAACACCTTCGCCAACCGTATAGTTAATGAATGGAATAAACTTCCTGCAGAGGCAGTACAAAGTAGTTCAGTTCGAAGCTTTAAGAATCATTTAGATAAACACCTAAGCAAGATGCTTTGATCACTATCATTTATCTTATATTATTTGTTTTGTTATCATTTCTCTGTTTATTATCATATGCTTGATTCTCATTCATTATTAGTTATATATCAATTTATCATTATTTACTATTTACCTGCTTGTTTATTATTTAACTATACCTATGCATTTATGTTTTATTTATTATTTACGTTGTTATAGTTTTTATTTATTCATCTATTTATTTATCATTACTGTATTATGATTTTTTCGCATCCGACCTAGATATGGACCAAAAGGTCTCCTGTCGGCATGCTCCGCCTTTGTAATCCTTTGTAATTATGAACCTTATGGCCGTCGTTACTTGCTGCGAAGGTCGAGGGGATGGCGGTTCGAACCCTGCCACCGGCGAACTTGAACCAAGGGCATGGCTCATTAAATTCCACGCTACAAAGTCCTCTGTGAGGGGCATCGTCCTAGCCTTCCGATAGGAGGGAGTTTGTGACGTTAAACCATATCACCATCAAGTGCAGAAATATATTTCATGGCTCCTTCCAGCAAGAATCTACTGATGCTGCTTATTTCGTCTGGCATATATTTTTTTATTATTCTTATGCTACTCATATACGATATCTATCCCTCTCTCTGTTTCCTACTTTTTTCTATTTAATGAAACTTGGCAGATATATCTTCCTTAAGTTACTTAAGATGTTGTCTTGTATTGCTGAACTATCGGCAAGCTTAGTCTGAACTTGGCAGTCTGTATGATTGTGACAATAATCCACAACGATCATGGCTCCCATCATCGAATGACGTCTGTCATTCGTGTAACTTCCTCCTGGAACAGCCGGCCGGCCATTTCGCCGGAACTGGCTACATAAGAATTCCGTTAGCGGTGAGAGCCGGTTATTTGTGTACAGACTCCTCCCGATGTTTATGGTCTGATTTTGTGGTGGATGTGATTAGGGGTCACGGCCGTGCGGCAACATCCGCGTACGTTCAACTCCCCATGATTGGTCCTTTATGAATCCGTTATTGCATTCCGGTCTTCCATTAACTGCCAAATTGAATTGTTATTGAAAAACGAAGTAATTCAATGGAAACGTTGACACGTTTATTGCGTTGCAACCGCAAAAGGAATCAAAAGATTTACACACACTCACACGTGCGCGTACTCACGCACGTACGCGCGCGCACACACACATGTATACAGGCGCGCGCGCACGCACACACACACACACACACACACACACACACACACACACACACACACACACACACACACACACACACACACACGCACAAACACTCTCTCTCTCGGGGGTGAACACATATACAAAGAGAAATGACTTTGTGAGTGAAAAATAGTAATAATGTTTAGTTAAAAATATTGATGTGGTGTGTGCGTGCGTACGCGCGCGCGTGTGTATATGTGTGGGAGTGTTGTGTGTTTATGTGTATGTGTGTGTCTTTCACCACGGACTTGGGTCACATGTTGGATTAGAGCTCAGAGTCCATATATGGCATGATGTATGGGTAATGCTGTGACCTTACACACACACACACACACACACACACACACACACACACACACACACACACACACACACACACACACACACACACACACACACACACACACACACATTGAGGAATTAGAAAAAGATAAGACACTAAGAGATGAAGCTAAGGAAAAAAACGCGAAGAGAACGGAGACCGAAAGGAAGGAATTCTATTGAAGAGCAATCGACACGAGACTGAGAAAGTGGCACATCAGAATAGGTGGACCAGAGACAAAAAAAAAAAAAAAAAAAAATTGGAGAAAGGAAAACATTGAAAGTGGCCTACATACTAACATCGACGGATTAATTTCAGGACTGAATGAACTTAATGATCACCTGTTAGAAGAAGAACCAGACATAATGGGAACAGTGGAGACTAAACTAAGGGGTGCAATACCACCCATCGATGTTGTACATGGACTATACAATTACTGGATTAAAAACAGAGACAAGAAACAGGGAGGAGGAGTCATGTTCTTGGCCAAGAAAAGCTTGAATGTGACAAAAATTGCGGAGGGCAAAGGTAATGTAGAACTGATCATGATAAAAGTCGAAGACAGGGACATGAAAAGTAGAAAGTTTGTGGTGACTTACGTGTTCCCAAAAACGAACGCTTGGAAAGAGAACGAGCATACGAAAATGCTAGAAGATACAAGGCATTCATTAAATGATATACTAATGGGTAGAGGTAACCTGGTAATTATGGGGACTTTAATTGAAGAGAAATTTGCTGGGAGGACATGACAGTGAAAGGCGGAGAAGATTTGTGGGGTAATGTATTACTGGACATGACCATGGAATATACAATGACTCAGTGGGTCAGTGAAAACACCAGATACAGAAATAATGAGGAGCCGTCGAGACTAGATTTAAATTACTTTAATCTAATTTAGTTTAACAACAGAACTTGAAATTGTGGATAAAATATAATAAACCCAAGACAATTTGGGTTCAGACAAGGAAGATCATGTACCACAAACTTAATATGTTTTTACTCAAGATTAATAGATATAGTGCAAGAAAGGAATGGATGGGCTGATTGTGCCTTCCTGGACTTACAAAAAGCTTTTGACAAAGTACCACCCAAAAAATCATAAAATAAAAACTGGAACATATAGGAGGGATACAAGGGAACCTACTAAAATGGATGGAGGACTTCCTGATTGGTAAAAAGATGAGAGTAGTGCTCAGAGAAGAATATTAGGTTGGAAAGAGGTGATCAGTGGAGTTCCTCAAGGGTCTGTATTGGCTCCAATAATGTTTGCTATTTATGTGAATGACATGCATAATGATGTGCAATATTACATGAGCTTCTTTGCAGACGACGCCAAACTGTCAAGGAAAGTAAAAACTGAAAAGGATTGCGAATCACTACAGGAAGACCTGAATAAGGTATGGAACTGGGGTCAGAAATGGGAAGTGGACTTCAATATAAAGGAGTGTAGCATAATGGAGTTTGGAAAAAGTAAAAATAGAATATCAGGACAAGAAAAATATTTGGGTGTAATTATCTCAAACGACTTGTCCTATGATAAACAGATAAACAAAATTGTCGGAGAATTCTATAACTTGCTAAGATCAATAAAAGTGGCATTTACGTATTTGGATGAAGAAATGATTAAAAAAATATTGGTCACTGATAAGGCCTAGAAGAGAATATGCGGCGACATTGTGGTCACCCAGTACCAAAAAGAATATAAAGAAAATAGAAAGAATCCAGAGAACAACCACAAAAATGGCCCCTGCACTTGCAAACCTGTCATATGAGGAGAGACTGGCTAAACTGGAGTTACCGACTCTGGAGCAAAGAAGAGAGAGAGGTGACCTACTGACCATCTACAGAATCATGAAAGGCACAGAAATATTCGATAGAGAGGACTTGTTAAACTGGGACAAGAGAAACACAAGAGGACATGGAAAGAAAATATAAAAAAACATAGTTATAGAAGAGATCTGAAGAAAAACAGTTTTCCACATAGATTGATGGACACTTTGAACAAACTGGACGAAAAAATAGTGTGCGCATAAAAGAGCAAACTAGACACTGCGAGATACAAAGGCGGGACACCACGAGCGTAGCTCCCCTTCCCGTAAAATACAACTAGGTAAACACACACACACACACACACACACACACACACACACACACACACACACACACACACACACACACACACACACACACAAACACACAGTTCCTTGCCCACAAGAGTTAGAGTGCCGCTCGAAGTGCAGCGATGCTGATATATATATATATATATATATATATATATATATATATATATATATATATATATATATATATATATATATATTTCAATCATAAGCAGGTCTCGAACTCGGATCGCCGAATAAGCGGTCGAGAATGGTACCACTGCACCGTCGAGACGTGTGTGTATGCGTGTGTGTGTGCGTATGTTTTTGTGTGCCTGTATGTGCATGTGTGTTCGCGTGTGTGTGCGCGCGTGTGTATATGTATGCCTGTGTGTGCGTGTTTATGTGTTTTGTGGTGTGTGTGTGTGTGTGTGTGTGTGTGTGTGTATGCGCGTATGTGCGCGCGCACACTTTAATAGCTACGTTCAGGTGCTACATGTTTATTGTGCACACAAGAAAATAAGCTGTTTGTCACAAATAACGTTTTGAATGAATATTGTTAAGGATAATCCCCCTGAGATGCTGAATCTAGGCTGTATTCTTTCGCATATTTACTACCATGTAGTGTCACAACAATAGATCACACGCATATTAACCATTTATACTCGCCCACAGCCAAAGTGTAACGCGTGGGTTGCCTGCACACATGAAAAAAAAAAAAAAATTACTCCAGCAACCTTGGGATTCCCAACACAACATTGCGTACTACAATAACGCTAACAATGGATTCCCTCTTCGTCGGAGGAGGAGGAGGAGGAGGAAGAAGAAGAGGAGGTTTAGCCTTACAGCGCCGAGAAGCTATGACAAAAGAAAACGGGGGGTAATTGAATCCTGACGAAGAAAACGCAAAGAACTCCAAGGCAGCCATTCATTGCTGTTTTGTCCTTTAAGACCAGAAGCTCTCCTGGGCGTCTGGAAGCCGTCTTGGAGAAAACCATTAGAAAGGAGCCCCGAGGACGAGGGAAAAATAGGACAAAAATGAAAAAGAGGAAGTCAGAAGCCAGCTTGCAGAGCAGAAAATGCAAAGAAGAAGAAGAAAAAAAAATACAAACAAAAATATGGTAGGTCATAATGTCAGAAGATATATTTTACCTACATAGAATTATATCAAAACAGGGACCTCAAATAATAAACATATAACATAAGTCACATTTTTATCATGATTACAGCCATCAAAATATCAGGAAAAGTAGGATTAATTGAAATGAAAATGATTATGTTGATTGATTGACTGAATGACCTACACCTAATAACCACCTCTCGCGCTCACAGAAGCACATACCTGGCCAAGTGCACGCGCACGCACACGCACGCACACACACACACACACACACACACACACACACACACACACACACACACACACACACACACACACACACACACACACACACACACACACACACACACACACACACACACACATACAAATAAACACACACACACACACACACACACACACACACACACACACACACACACACACACTTTCTCTCTCTCTCTCTCTCTCTCTCTCTCTTTCACACACACATACACACACACACACACACACACACACACACACACACACACACACACACATGCACACATACATACAATATTTGTGGAAGTTAAAATATTACAGCTAGTGACTACAACCTAATTATGTTTAACAAAAAACATATTAGAATGGAGTCGCTGACATGGAACATTTCACCTGATAAATGGTCATTATGAAACAGTTACCTTTTAGAAAATAAAGGGGAACTACTTTGAATGGAGTATGCACATGGCCCGAGGGGAAATAAGGATATTAACCAGTGTATCTTGGAGAATGTAAAGAAAAAATTCCAAAGCATTTAGAAGGTGAGAACCGTGGGATAGGTAGAGGTGACTTACTGTGTTCTTGGAGCGCTCACGGAAGTTGATGTCACCCAAGGTTACGTGAATTCGTTTACTGAACCATATAGTCATAAGGTACAAATAAACACACACACACACACACACACACACACACACACACACACACACACACACACACACACACACACACACACACACACACACACACACACAGGTACTAAAGGTCGTATTCTTAAAAAGATCTTTCCTTATATAAATCTTATATAGATTCTTGGAAATATTTATATAAGGAAAGACTTATTTTTTTTAAGAATGCTACCGTAAGATTCTTAACCCATTCAACTCCGATGACAAGATGTCTTGTCATTTGGTCAAATAAAAAAAAAATCATAAAACACCAAAATGTTTGATCAAACACCAGAAAAATATGACGTCAATCCTCGCTTCGCTCGCAGCGAAGCGAGGACTGACGTCATATTTTTCTGGTGTTTGATCAAACATTTTGGTGTTTTATGATTTTTTTTTTATTTGACCAAATGACAAGACATCTTGTCATCGGAGTTGAATGGGTTAAGATGGTATTCTTAAAAAATATTTCCTTATATAAATCTTATATAAATCCTTGGAAGAGGAAGATTTATATAAGGAATGTTTTTTTTATTATTATTATTTTTTTAAGAATACCACCGTAAGATTCTTACGGTGGTATTCTTAAAAAATCTTTCCCTATATAAATCTTATGTAAATCATTGGAAAGATTTATAAAATGAAATAATTTTTTTTAAATGTACCACCTTAAGTACCATTAGAGAGGAAGGATAAAGAGAGAGAGAGAGAGAGAGAGAGAGAGAGAAAGAGAGAGTGAGAGAGAGAGTGGCGTATGTTGATTCCATACATAAGTAGCGTAACCTACCATGTTTTGTTTTAAATTGGTATTGTCGGCCTGGTTCAATAACGAATGGGGTCCCGACCCCAGGCTCCCACCTTCAGATGAAGGGTCAGACCAGTCTCCATCCCAGAAAGTATTTCTGGATCCACGTCGCCTGTTGCAGGTTTCCCGATTGTGTCTCGATATCGGAATGACCAAGGCATTCTTTTATATTGTCCTTCTAAATTCTTTCCTTACGATGTCCCTGATGTCTTTTAGTAACAAGTGTGCATTGATTTTCGTTAAATAAAACTTCTGTAAGAAGTTGAAAGTTTTCTTCGATTTTCTATATAAGCGACTTGTTGATGATTTGGTTCATCCTTCTGTGTGATGTTACCGCCTTTTGCGGCGTCCAAAAAAAAAAAAAAAAAAAAAAAAAAATACTGACCCTCCTTTTACCTTCCTTAAATCTCTCCTTCACAACCTTTATGACTCCACAGTTCACGTACCACAATGCCCCCAATGGTAACTATGTACTTGCGAGTATATCATATATTTGTAGTAGTTACAAAATATCATTATTATCATTATTATCACTATCATTATTGTTATTGATATTATAATTATAAACACACACACACACACACACACACACACACACACACACACACACACACACACACACACACACACACACACATACATATATATATATATGTGTGTGTGTGTGTGTTTGTGTGTGTGTGTCCTCGTGTGCGTGCGTGTGTAAATATATTATAGAACAAAGTGCCAGTATATATGTGTATATATATATATATATATATATATATATATATATTTCAATCTTCTGTAATTTCTTCTTCCATGTAGGAGATCGTCTCATTGCAGTTGCATGTACAGATTTTATTCCATAATCAGGATAATTAACTCCCTTTGGACGACTGGTTTATCCAAAGTTAGCGTTGATCAGAACAAGGCAAACTACCGAACTATTCCTTTGTGCTCCGTTTTCTTTATCATGTGCCCGTCATTATTCTACCTCTATCTCTTAATAGGTCTCTTTATAGCTTTCCTTTTTCTTAGGCATGTTTTCTGGAGGTGATAGAATGTGTCATAAAAAATTTGTGACAAAAAGAATTGAACATGAAATAGGTGGACTTTATTTATTTATTTATTTTTATTTATTTGTTTGTCTAATCTGGGGTACTCTGTCACTTTGACCTTTCTAGCGCCGAAATAATTCCTAAGATGGAAAGGACATGGCTATGTGGAGGCAGTAATACACTCCATATCTGCCATTTAATCCAACGTAGGAGATAGTCTCAAATGCCAGCTTGGAAAAAGATGAGAAGGGACAAAGAGAGAGAGAGAGAGAGAGAGAGAGAGAGAGAGAGAGAGAGAGAGAGAGAGAGAGAGAGAACGGAATAGAGATAGAGAGAAAGGGAAAGAGATAGAACGAAAAAAGAAGGAAGGAAACAAAAGAGAAAGAGAAATATGCTACACGTTAGACAAAGTAGCAGTAAGATAAGGTGGGACAGAAAAAAAAACAAATCTCAAACTTACCTAATGTGCACATGCATTACACATCGAACAAAGCATAAAAAAATCACAAACTTGCCCCCACCTCTCACTCCCCCAGCTCTTAGCTCCTTCCCCCAACAACTAACTACAATTTTTGTCTGGCATGCAGTTCCAAGAAGGCTTTTAGATGACGTTTATAGTGGCCGCAGACAAGTACACTCGGACGTGAAGCTTAAAACTGTTGAGACAAAGAACCAGGAGAAGCTTGCATAGGTCCGTGAAGCTACAAGTCCTGGACTCAGAGATCGGACTGTGGGCTCGACAAGAACAGCAGCTAAATGAGAGGGATTTTTATATTTCTTCCTTATGCTTAAGCGCATTGCACGTTCTTATTACATTTGTACATGAATATGTAAGTGCACCGATTCTTGTGTATTTGTATATGCACATGTAAGTGTACGTATATATTTATGTGTGTATGTGCGTGTTTCTTTTTCTGCCTTCCGTCAAGATCATGGATTATAAATCCCTTCTGTGACTTCACAGCCCAAAACTGATAGTTATTGATATGAATTTACAAACCTTTTGAACCAAGAAGATCACACATCAACAGAATAATGTTTACGGTAGTATACTGGCCGAATAAATCCTACAGAAAGATTAAAATCGTCGGGTAAGAAAAATGTCTAGGTGGAAATGGAATTTCTATCAACTTTGTCCGCTGTAGAGAATCCTTTACGTTTGTATTCTCAAAAGAGCTTCTTTGTAGTGTTTTGTTGATATGGCTATATACGAGTAGTTTTAGGTCTCAGCGAGGAGATATAAAATTTGAAATAAAAGATTGAGATTGCGAAAATGAAATATGATAAAAAAAATAAATACAGAACATCGACAGGAGAAAAAACAAAACAGAGATAGAACCAGTTTAAAGAAAAGAATGACAATAAATCCTAATAAGAAGGGGGGCATCCTCGAGGCCCGCTACCCACCCCCTCCTCCTCCTCCTCCTCCTCCTCCTCCTCCTCCTCCTCCTCCTGCTCCTCCCTCCCCCCTCTGGGACGTCAAAGTGCCACTCTCTGGATCGTGTCCCACACTTTCCGGGCTGGAAAATGCCTGCGGGGAAGGCAGGAGGACCTCAACCGTCCGTCACAGGCGACATAAAAAGTAAGTGTCGAATTCACGATTGCGATAGGGAACCCCATTTCGACGTCTCCTTTATATTCCTCACCCACGGCCGCCCACTCCAGACCTCACCGCCAGCCATAGCCATATCTCCCTCCCGTCCAACCTCTCCATGCCCCCCCTCCTCCTCCCGATGGTAGCTATATGTTTGTTCCTTTTATAGTTTAGACGTCTTCGTATAATATACACAAATACTCACACACAGATACACACACACACGCACACACACACACACACACACACACACGCACACACACACACACACACACACACGGACACACACACACACACACACACACGTACATACAGTGCATCTGCCAACTTACAGTAGTGTATTGTATTCAATGCTTTTCTTACACGAACGTAATATTCTTGTTTCCATGATGACATTTGTCTATGGTAAACTTCATACAAAAAGAGAGGCGATCGAAGCAACCAAAGATTTGAAAAATGGATAGAGATGAGTAGAGGAAATGGGGATGGATGTGTTATGGAAGAAGGATGAGGATGATGAGAGGAAAGAGTGAGTGAGGAGGGGGAACGTGGCAAGTGGGAATGGATATGGTGAAGAACGAAGAGGAGGAATAAAGATAATACCCTTTGGCGATTTTATTCTGGGGCATGGTAGGCAGGCATGTTCAGCTTAGGGCGGGGCCACGCACTGAACGGCTTAGGAACAATTAAAAACAAAGGAGTAGAGGGAAGTAAAAAAAGAAAAAGAAAATACAAGTTGAAAAAGGATGAGGGTGGGAGGTATGTGGACTACAACTGTGAGGCGAAGAAATGCAAGGGAAGGAAAGAACCAGTATTGTGGATAAGAATGTTGAATATAGTGCAGAATGACATAGTATATATATATATATATATATATATATATATATATATATATATATATATATATACATACATATATATATATATATATATATATATATATATATATATATATATATATATATATATATATATTCTCTCTCTCTCTCTCTCTCTTTCTCTCTCTCTCTCTCTCTCTCTCTCTCTCTCTCTCTCTCTCTCTCTCTCTCTCTCTCTCTCTCTCTCTCTCTGTGTGTGTTTGCCAGGGTAAAGGTTAGATAATTCAAGGAGAGGCCCACAGGTTGATGGTTGTGTTTAATGATAGAAAGGAAGGACAATGTAAGTGTAATGAAAAGAATGGACAACACCCCTTGCCTGTTCATTGGAAGTAGCAAAGCCAGATAGGTCACCCAGACTCCTTATTTTCTTGTTTGGTTCCTTACAGTTCACTTAGCTGTTAGGCTGGTCTGATGCAGTGTATATTGAAAGTGGTGGTGGTCTCAGGGTTCTTGGTCGACTCTACAGGTGCTCTGGGGTATTAGGGTCTTCAGGTCCCTGGTTCGAATCGCCATATGATGGAATCTGGTGTCAAGTGGTTCTGTGTTGCTTCTTTTGTGGAGTTCTTTGATTGTTTTATGAAATAGTGGAGTTTAAGAATATAAGAATGTAGGATAGTGCACGAGATCATAAGGCGCGCGCGCGCGCACGCACTCACACACATACACACACACACGACTCGGTGGCGCAGTTGGTAGAGCGCTGAACTACTAGCATGGTGGTGCCCGTAGTACTTGGTTCGAATCCTCCCCAGGGCCGAAATTATTTCGGTATCGCTGCGCTTCGAGTCGTTACTCTGACTCTCGTTGGGTGTGTGTGTGTGTGGAAGGTCATAGCTCTCTTCCGGGAAGGAAATAGCTGTCGATCACGAGTCCAACACGTGATCCAAAGACCAAAGGTGAATACACACACACACACACACACACACACACACACACACACACACACACACACACACACACACACACACACACACACACACACACACACACAGTTCCATGTCCATTACTACCTATCATCCCCATCCATACAGATATCTAACCTTCTGTTAAAACAACCAGTAGTTTCAGCTCCCACTACATGGTTAACCATTAACCAGTTCTTGCCTATTTCCTTCTTAAATCTGAGAAATTTCTTACGAAATTTCTGTCGTTTCTGTATCTGGTCTTCGGATAAAGGTTGAAAGGGACATACGGGTATTCCGTTATGGTTCTCAACATAGCTTTGTATAGATGTAGTTTGGCTTTCTCTGACATTGATTTAAATCTCTTTAATTATGCCGAGGCAGTCTTGGGCCGTTTGTAATCTGTCGTTGATATATGTCAGTATCCGAGTTTCATTAATTTGCTAGATTTTAAATATCCTGTGGTCTCATCTCACACAGTTATTGTTGAAAGGTTGAATTTTGCAATTTGCATAATTTCGAATATGGATTAAATGGGTTTTTATTTTCCATTGACCCTCAAATTCCATGATCTGCCTGATTGCTCCTTCCTTTTGCTTCGCCATCATTTTGGATGATCTTCCCGCATGTATTATGACTTGTGTTAGACCATTCGCACGCGTTGTGTCGTCGCTGCTGTGGAAGTGGAATTATCTGCTCTGTATATGTATAGTATTGGGGGAAGACACGATCCTTGTAGTACACCACTTCTAAGGAGGAAATGGTTGCTTTGGATTTCTTTTAATTTGATTCTCGCTGCATGTTTTGTTAGGAATTCACATAGAATTCTTATTGGCACTTCTGGAGGCAGGAACAGGATTAATTTGAGCTTTACTCTATCATTCCAAACCTTGTCAAACGCTTTGCTTATTTACACTATAGTGAAGGACATCTATGAGGCTTGTTGTGATACGTTTTACTATCACGCACGTCCGGGTACATAACAGAAGCTCCAAGAGTAGTTCAGAAGCACCTACACTTTATATGCTATTCATATTTTAGGATCGTGATCCAAGAGCACCAAAAATAGACAAATGGAAAAATTCCAGAGAGACTCAAAGCAAAGATCTATCTTCCGAGATGCTAAGCCATCTGCCAGTGTGCCTGTTGCTAAAAAAAGAAAGTCGAAAATAAATAAAGCGAAATAGAGAAGTTGGCAACCTGCGGCAGAGCACCAAAGAACCTTGTTTTTGTCCAAGTTTGTGGGTCTGTTTTCACTCCTTCCTTCCAGCGCAACCCTCATCCTCCCAATACACTCCCCCCTCCTTCCCCCGCTCCTTCCCCCCTCCTTCCCCCCTCCCCCCTCCTTCACCCCTCCTCCCCCCTTCTTCACCCCCTCCCCCCCGTTCTTTCCCTCCTCACCGTAGCCTTCCCATACTATGCAGACCTTCTTCTTTTACTTTACATTTTCTTATTCTTTTATTATTACACTTTCATGGCCGTCTTCAGGGGATATTTTTTGACTTCGCTTCTGTCTCACTCTCCAGTCTCCTCCATACCTCATACCTCATCCATTCTCTGTTCTTTTTACTTCTTCAGAACAGCGGTGAACTACTAAGTTTTTTCTGTGGTAAAAGACAAGCGACTTCATTCAGTTTAAAGGTTAGCTTAAGGATAAGCTTTAGCTTTAAGCTTAAGGACAAGCTTCAGCTTTAACGGAGACATAATCGATCAAACTTCCGCTCAAGATAAGCTCTGTTCTTCAGCTGAATGAAATCGCTAAGCGTTTCCCACAACGCAATCTGTATGCAACAGTTCCTCATCTGATCAGGTCTATTCCATTTACTTCGCCTACACCTTCCCCACCCCTCAGCACCCCAACTCTTCCCCATCCCTTTCTCCTCCCAGTCCTCCTTCCATCCCCTCTTATTCTCATCCCTTCTCCCTTTCCTTCCTCCTCCCTCCTCCCTCCTCCCCTATCCCTCTCCCTTTCCTCCCCTCCTCTCCTTTTCCTGTTCCTTTTCCCTCTCAGTTTTCTTTGTTTTATTTCGTCCTTATAGAGTGTTCTTTCCCAGCAGTTCTCATTGTGCCTCAGCAGGACCACTTCGGTAGTGCAAAATATACTGTAATGGGTCTTGTAGGTACTGAACTGCCTAATTGACAATTTTCTTCAGATTAAGGGTGATTCCTGGATTGACGATGTTGAGCTATTCTCTCTCTCTCTCTCTCTCTCTATCTCTCTATCTCTCTCTCTCTCTCTCTCTCTCTCTCTCTCTCTCTCTATCTCTCTCTCTCTCTCCCTCTCTCTCTCTCTCTCCCTCTCTCTCTCTCTCTCCTCCCTCTCTCTCTCTCTCTCTCTCTCTCTCTCTCTCTCTCTCTCTCTCTCTCTCTCTCTCTCTCTCTCTCTCTCCTGTTTGTCACTCTCTCCTCTCTCTCCTCTCCCTCTCTCTCTCTCCCTCTCTCTCTCTCTCTCTCTCTCTCTCTCTCTCTCTCTCTCTCTCTCTCTCTCTCTCTCTCTCTCTCTCTCTCTCTCTCTCTCTCTCTCTCTCTCTCTCTCTCTCTCTCTCTCTCTCTCTCTCTCTCTCTCTCTCCCTCCCTCCCTCCCTCCCCCCTCTCTCTCTCTCCCTCTCCCTCTCCCTCTCCCTCCCTCCCTCCCTCCCCCTCCTCTCTCTCTCTCTCTCTCTCTCTCTCTCTCTCTCTCTCTCTCTCTCTCTCTCTCTCTCTCTCTCTCTCTCTCTCTCTCTCTCTCTCTCTCTCTCTCTCTCTCTCTCTCTCTCTCTCTCTCTCTCTCTCCCTCTCCCTCCTTCGCCCTTCCCCCACTCTCTCTCTCTCACTCACGTGTTTTCACTCTCTCCCTTTCCCTCTCCCTATCGTATATTTGGTTAAGAGAACCATAAAACGTACAAAGATCAATACCCTCACATTGATAGTAACCTTCAATATACGACGCCTACGCCGCTGCCTCAACTTTCAGTGCTTTGGGCACACCACACGCGACATAGATGGCGTATGGGTACACTGCTCGGCCCCCACCACAAGGTACACCGTGTTCAAACCCGGCCAAACGATAAACTACAACCGAGATCACCCTGCATCATTATGATAATGTACAGTATACCAATCTGAAAAAAGAAGTGCTCTTCCTCCTACATTTGACCCTCATCAGTCTCAAAACCACGAAGATGAATGCGATTTATGATGGATAGATGACGAATCACATACGTAGAAGTAATACAGTACGTCAGACTGATTCCCTCACGATTTCCAATAATTCCGTGCTAAGAAAAAAATCACATAAATGATTCAAGAAGTCCCTACAGAAACTAAAAAGTTATCTGTGGCTCTAGAACACCCAGCTGAAACTCACTCTCTCACAATCTGATACACAAGAACCTTCTATAGAACATCAGACCTCTCCAGTCAAATACAACCTTCACCCACAAACCCAACCATCCCTACGCATAGAAGCCTTACACCCCAAGAAAGTTACCGGTTCTTCGTAAGAAACCACAGAAGACGCAATGGAGCACATCAGTTACACAACCCAATGAACTCTTCAGTCCAAAAGCACCAACAAACTACTCCCTTTCCAAACAACCAAAGTAAATCCTCGATGCCCACGATACTCCCTCACAGCCTCAGAACGAGAGTTAGAGTAAAAACCCATCTTACTCCAATACCAACAACACACATCAACACACCAAATGCTATATAAGCTTCCTAGATCTTCTAACGACCCTACTAGAGCCTGAATGACTAACCACATTCCCATCCTTTCACAAATAATATTCAAGCAAACTAACTGCAGCGCCCAAAAAAATCTTTCATTAGCTCCAAAGAGTTATATAACCCAAAACAACCACCATATCACACCAAACAAGTAATAATGCACTCCATCATACATTGGAACCTGCCGATGACCCATCCTAAATTTGGAAAACATCTGTACCTCTCTTCAGCAACAAACACGAGACCGCATTTCCTTGCAAGAAAGACATCCAGGCACACACAACCTCTTGCCCTCTGCCTTACCTAAAAGGCATACCACATACCACATACCTATCACCCTCTCCCTTCACAATACCACACATACAACTAGTTTCGCCTATTTACGTAACACCAAATCCTGGGCGACAAAACATCAATATTTTTACAATTTTTCCACAACTTGAGAAAAGTAAATACATAAATAGATAGATAAGTAGAATAAAACGAAATAGAATAATAGATAGGTAGATGAATAGATATAGATAACTGAATAAAGAAATAAATGAATAAAATGTTTAATAAACAAAGAGATAAATAGACAAGTAAAGAAATAAATAGACCAATAGATCATTAAATGAATAAATAGATTAACAAATAAATGAATAGATAGCTAAAACAGATAAATAGATGAAATAGTTAACAAAAGAACTCGTAACAAAAACCATAAATATCCTCGATCAACTAGATTAACACATTTCAAGATAAGGTCCATCGATAAAGCAAGTTTGTTCACAAGGACAAAAACGCCGCCGGTAAACTGCTGGATGTCCCAAAGGTAGACACGTGGGAACTATCACTATTTATAATTAAGTAACGAACTTGGTCAGGTGGAATGGCCAACTCGTTCACCAGACCTTAGCCTCCTTGACTTCTTCTTTTTTCTGGGGAATGACAAAGGGAAAGGTGTACTCAATGAATAAAAAAAAAAAAAAAAACATCTAAGGGAACATTTTTGTGTCCAGATCATATGGACACCGTGTACAGTCCACAACAATCAAAGCAGCCTCCAGCATCCTAGTGCTCAGGTATACAAACGTAAAAAATCATAAGAGATGGAAACAAAAGTGGAAAAAATAGAGAAAGAAAAGAAAGGAGGGAAATTAATAAAGGAGAGAATATAAAGAAAGGAACACGGAACATTAAAAAAAAAGAAAGAAAGAAAGGACAAAGAATGAAACAAAGAAGGAAAAACGCGAGAGAAGATAAAAGGAGAAAAAGGCAGAATATAAAGTAAATAAGGAAAAGGAAACAGAAATACGAAAAGAAAAACAAAGAAAAAGAAGAGAAGAAGAAAACTAAAATGATAAAGAAAGGAAGAAGGTAAGGAAGAAAGAAAAAAAAATGAGTAAAAAGGGAGGAAAGAAGAAAATAAAAAATTTATTTCCAAGTGAGATGGTTCCAGGGGCAATAGCAAAAAGGGGGAGGTTATGTGAAATATATATATACGATATCAAACAAAAAACGAACTACCAAGGTGTGGATAGCAAAATGTACGATAACAAGCACAATAAACACAGGTAAATAAACACACAAAAGTAAGAATGATATGAACATATGAAATACCTAACTGATAATCGAAAATAAACAAACAAATCAATGGACACACATACTTATAGACAAAAGAAAAAAATAATAGCTAAATAGCTAAGTAATAGGTAAAAATGTGTAATAGGTAAGAAATAGGTAAGTACGTAGATACAATGACGAATAAACAAGTATACGTATATTGACAAATAATGAATAAATGAATACATGAGTGAATCGGGAAATGTTTAAATAAAGAGGTGAAAAAAAAGGAATAGATGGGGAAATAAATAAAACGAAAAGGGAGGGAGCAGGAATATATTGCAAAAGGGACCCGGAGGTGAACAGCATGAAAGAAAACAAGAGGAGTGTGGGGGGAGGGAAAGGGGGGGAATTAAGAAGGGGAAAAGTAGAGAATAAAGGAGAGAGGAGAGAGAGAAACAGACAGACCGACAGGCACAGATAGAGATATACATAGACAGACAGACAGACAGACAGGCTGACAGACAAAACACAGACAAGACACAGAGAGTAGACATAGACAGACAGAAGCAGATAGACACAAAGACACCTAGACAGATACAAAATGATAGACGCACGCGCACACACACACACACACACACGCACACACACACATACACACACACACACACACACACACACACACACACACACACACACACACGCACGCACGCACACACACAGAAATAGATAACCGGGCTGACAGGCAAAGAGAGGACGGGGAGGAGGAGAGGGAAAGTAAGGGAGGGTAGCAAAGAAGGAAAATAGGGGAGTGAGTTAAGAGAGGAGGGAAAGTGGGGGAGGGGGGAGGGGGGAGGGAGGAGGGAGGGGGAACTTGCCTGCGGGGTCGAGCAGAGAAAAAGTGGCCCCTAATGAAATCATTCCCTCGGATGGTCGGGATGAAGCACGACTGGAAGGAGGAGGAGGAGGATCAGGAGGTGAGTAGGAGTAAGAGGAGGAGGAGGAGGAGACATGGTCATTACATGGCATCTTCAAAGGAGTCGCCAGGGAAAGGAAGCATGATGAGGGGGAAGAGGAGAAAGAAGAAGCAAGAGGAGGGGGAAGAGGAAGCAAGAGGAGGAAGAGGAGGAGGGAAACAGGAAGAGGAGGAGAAAGCGGAGACTGAAGCAGAAGTGGACGAGGAATTGGAGGAAAAGATGTTGGGGGGGGGAGAGGAGATTCGGAACGATTATAAGAGGAAAAAAATAGGGAAAACAGATTAAAAGAGGAAAAAAATAGGGAAAACAGAAAGGAGAGGGACAGAATGAGGAAGAAGAGAAAGAAAAAAATAAGAAGGAATAGCGGCAAAACAAGAAAAAAATAGAAATAAAAGACAAAGATTGCGGAAGACACTGAAATAGAGGAACTTGATTCGCTTTAACGCCACAAAACTTCTCCCTATCAGGAAGCTAGGAGGGTGTCCTTTCGCAGCGCGGACTTTAATGAATCATGTCCTTGGTCCAACTCGCTAGCAGCAGAGTTCGAACTGCCGTCACCTTAACCTCCGCCGCAAGTAGCGACGCTCGAACCCGCTCGGCCAGTGAGCATCCTGGGACAGAAGAAGAAAAAATAGAAAAAGTAAAGGAGCCGGAAGGATTGGAGGTGGAGAAAAAGAACTGCAAGGAAAAAAAATGAGGGAAAAAGATAAGAGAAGAAATGAAGTTGTTGACTTCTGTATGAGACTCTCGGGCGTTGGGAGAACCAACTTCACAGGAGAAAGCACTGGATCTAAACTGAGTCAGTTTCTGATAATTGAAAACTTCGGGATTTCTTTAAGGAGGCTAAAATCGTTTGGTAACAGGGAGTGAAGAATAATTGAGATATACGATACCTTATACTGAAACCCATTGAAAGGGCCAGTCACACCTAATAATTCTATTCTGCCTGACGCCTCACGACCTTATCCAGCTGGGAAATAACTCCACGCTTGAGGCGGTGAATGACTTCAGAAATAATAACTGTTAGAATATAAATTACTATGATGTGGCTATTCTTTGTCAAACGTAGACGTCTTCGCTCCATGGACAGGAGTCGCCTAGGCAGCAACAGGTCACCAATGGTTTGCGTCCTGGCAAAAATGCAGAGCAGCACTGGATCTTTGCAACTCTTTGTGCTCCAGTCTGAATCGAGCTCATAAACCTGAGTTATGCGAAAGTCCTGCAGGCTGAGAGGCGTAAATTTGACCAAAGGAACTAAGAGAACGCGTGTATCTGTGAGCGCGCGAAAGTATGCATGTGTCTGTCTGTGTGCATATGGGATGTGCATTTGTTAATAGCTATATATTTTTGTGTTATGTGTACAGGTACGTATGCATGTGTATTTTGTTGATTTGTTTCTTTGTGCGCGTGCGTGTGATTCACCATAGTCTTTGGATCACGTGTTGAACTCGTGATCGACAACTATCTACCCCTCACCCCCCAGAAAAGAGCTCAGAGCTTGTAAATGACCGATCTGTGTGTGTGTGTGTGTGTGTGTGTGTGTGTGTGTGTGTGTGTGTGTGTGTGTGTATGTGTATTTACCTAGTTGTATTTACCTAGTTGTATTTTACGGGAAGGGGAGCTATGCTCGTGGGGTCCCGTCTTCATATCTCATTTTATCTAAACTATTTTTAAATTCATGTATTGTTTTTGCACACACCACTTTCTCATCTAACTTGTTCCAACTGTTTATTACTCTGTGAGGAAAGCTGTTCTTTTTCAAGTCTCTTCTATAGCTGTCTTTTTTTATTTTCTTTCCGTGTCCTCTTGTATTTCTGTTATCCCATTTTATCAGATTCTCTCTATCAGTAATTTCTATGCCTTTCATGATTCTGTAAATAGCTATCAAATCTCCTCTCTCTCTTCTTTGCTCTAGTGTCTGTAGTTCAAGTTTTTCTAGTCTCTCTTCATATGATAGTTTTGAGAGCGTTGGTGCCAGTTTTGTAATTGCTCTTTGTATTCTTTCAATTTTTTTTTATACATTTTTTTTGTACTTGGTGACCATATCGTTGCTGCATATTCCAATCTTGGTCTTATCAGGGTGATTAGGATTTTCTTCACCATTTCTTCATCCAGGTATGTAAATGGAACTTTGATTGTTCTTATTAAATTATAAGTTTCTCCAAAAATCTTATTTATATGTTTCTCAGGTGACATATTATTCATAACAATGACTCCCAGGTCCTTCTCATTTTCTACTTTTTTTTATTCCTTCTTCTCCCAATTTATATGCTCCTGTTATTCTGTTTTTGCTTTTTCCAAATTCCATTATACTACACTTTTTTGTATTGAACTCCATCTCCCACTTCCTACTCCATTCCTGTACTATATTTAGATCTCTCTGTAGTGATTCACAATCTTCTTCAGTTTCCACTCTTTTCAGTAGTTTTGCATCATCTGCAAAGAAGCTCATATAGCTTTCTATTCCTTCATCCATATCATTAATATATATAGCAAACATTATTGGGGCCAGAACTGTTCCCTGCGGAACACCGCTTATTACTTCATCCCATTTTGAGTGCTGGTTTCTTATCACTACTCTCATTTTTCTTTCTTGCAAAAAGTCTTCCATCCAATTTAGTAGTTTTCCCTGTATTCCTCCTTGAGTTTCTAATTTCTTAAGCAACTTCTTATGTGGTACTTTGTCAAAAGCTTTCTTTAGGTCTAGAAATGCACAGTCCGCCCATCCATCTCTTTCTTGTATTATATCTATTAGCCTTGAATAGAAACATATTAAATTGGTGACGCATGATCGTCCTTGTCTGAATCCAAATTGCCTTGGATTTAACACTTTGTTTTTTCTAAATATTTTACCCATCTACTTTTGATAATTCTTTCACAAATTTTTGCTATTGTACTTGTTAGAGAGACTGGTCTATAGTTTGTAGGTTCTTCTTTATTTCCTCCTTTATATATAGGTACTATATTTGCTTTTTTCCAATCTTCTGGAACTTTTCCTTCTTTCAAGGAACTGTTTAGTATGCTATGTATTTTGTCTGCCAGTTCATTCCTGCATTCTTTCAGAATCCAGTTTGCTATATCATCTGGTCCATGCGATTTTCTGACATCAAGATTACTCAAGTGTGTTAATATTTCATTCTTTGTTACTTCTATTTCTTCCATAGAAGGGACTTTCTCTTTCCATTCAATCTCTTCAGGTTGTATGTTCTCCCTTGTAAACACTGATTTAAAATGTTTGTTCATAATTTCCGCCATTTCCATTTCCTCAGTGTATTCAACTCCCTCTTGTCTTAATTTCTCCAAGTCTTGTTTGTTTTTCAGTTTATTGTTTACAAATCTGTAGAATAGTTTTGGTTGATCTTTACACTTTTCTATGACATCTTTTTCATATTTTCTCTTTTCCTCTCTGCACGTTTGTACATATTCATTTCTATAACCGGTATATATTTTCCATTTTTCAGGTCTTCTGTCTTTTTTCCATCTGGTCCAGGCTTTGTCTCTTTTGTCTTTTAGCTCCCTACAACTTTTGTTGTACCAGCATTTTACATATTCTTTTTCTTGTTTTTGTTTTGGGACATACTTTTCCACTCCTTTTTTGTAAATTTTTGTCAAAATATTCCATTTCTCTTCCACTGTTGTTTCTTTTTTGTATATTTCTTCCCAGTTTTCTTGTTGAAAGAATTCTCTTATTTTATCAAAGTTTGTTTTTTCATACATCATTCTTCCTTTTCTATATTGCTCATTTCTTTTCATATATTTTTCTTCATTAAGTTCCAGTTCAATCAGTATGTGGTCACTTTTACTTATTGGTGTTTTATATTCAATCTTGTCCACTATTCTAGGTTCAGATGTAATTATTAAGTCTAGTCTCGATGGTTCTTCTTCATTTCTATACCTGGTGTTCTCCTGTATCTATTGTGTCATTGTATGGTCAGTAATCATCTCAAGTAGAGCGTTTTCCCATGAGCCGTCTCCACCCTTTACTGTCATTTCTTCCCAGCAGATTTCTTTGCAATTAAAGTCGCCATCTTCCATTATTTTATTTAATGTTATCTTTGTGTCCTCTAACATACTTTTATGTTCACTCTCCTCCCATGAGGCTGTTTTCGGGGGCACATAATTTATCACAAATTTTCTGCTCTTTTTATCTCTGTCTTCCACTTCTATCATAATCATCTCTACTGTATTCTTTCCATATATGACACCCTTCACGTTTATATCCTTCTTAGTCAGGAACATAACTCCACCCCCTTGCTTTTTCTCTCTGTTTTTAATCCAATAATTATATGCATCATGTCCTACACTGTTGGGTGGTAGTGGACCTTTTAATTTTGTTTCTACAATTCCCATTATGTCCGGTTCTTTTTCTTTCAAATAATCATTCAGCTCATTCAATCCTGTTATTAATCCATCTATATTTGTGTAAGACACTCTTAGTTTTCTGTCACTTCCATTGTGTTCACTGTTTCCCTTTTGTTTTTCTCTTGTATGTCGAACTGCCTTAGTTTCATATTCACTACTCTCCAATAGAATCTCTCTTTCTCTGACTCCGTTCTGCTCTCGTTTTTTTTTCTTAGCTTCAAGTCTTTTCTGCTTTTCTTCCTCTCTTTCCTCTTTATTCATTTCCCTTTTTATCCATACCTTTTTATATTGTTCACTTGTTGCTAGTTTCCCTGTTTTGGATAAGATATTCTCTGCCGTCGTTTGTGACCTGAATTTAATCTTAATTGGTCTGGTCTTATCTGTACTATACTTTCCGAGCCTGAATTGTTCCTCAATTTCCTTCATAATTTCTGGTTCATCTTCCTGAACTAATTTTAGTAAACTGCTTACTTTTTCATTTTCCTCATTGGTTCTTGAGGTTCTATCTGGGTTATGTTTCTCTTCCATTCCTAATATAATTATACATTTATTTTTGTCAGCTAAGTCTCTTACTATATTCTCCTTCTGTCTCATCACTTTAATAACTGAGTCTTCAGTTTGTTCTCTCATTTGCTGTTTAATTATATCAGTAAATGCAACTTTACTGTTTTCTTTTATCGACTTCCATCCCTCTCTGTTTTCTTTACTATTCCTCTTCAATTCCTCATTCTCCACCTTTACTTCTTTTAACTGTCTTTTCAGGTTTTCTATTTCATCAGTTAAGTTTTTGTTCGCCTTCTCTAGTTCTTCCAATTTTTCAACCCTCCGTATAATATTGTTAACATGACCGAACCTACGCTCCAAGTCCTCGATCATCTTATCGACCTTCTCTTCTAGTCTTGTCAGTCGGGGGGGGGGGGGTTTGTGTCCCCCCCACCCTCTTTAAATCCCTGGAATATATTCTCATCACTTTCTACTGTATTGCTCTTATCTATACTTTTAATCTTTACATTTTTATTAGACATTTCATCGTCGTCGGGGGGCCGTTTGTTTACCTTTCGCCTGTCTGCCTGGGCCAAGTCTACTCCTTCCTCATTTCCTTCCATTTCCCTCAGTAATCCCTCCCCTGCTTCTCTTTCCCTACTTTCCTACTACCCCACGAGCAATTTCCCCCCCACCCTGTAAATACAATAGGCACTTCTCTTTGCGTTGGGATCCACAAAACTTCAATTTTCTTCAGAACGTCTTCTAAGCCGTCCGTTCGTTGAAGTGTGTGTGTGTGTGTGTGTGTGTGTGTGTGTGTGTGTGTGTGTGTGTGTGTGTGTGTGTGTGTGTGTGCATGTATAAGTACATGTTTTTCTATGTATGGAAAACCAATACATACTATGCTTAAATTCGACTAAATATTTGCACTCGATCTCGCTCATCCTTGCAAGGTCCAAAGGACACAAAAGTAATTACTTTGATTTATATTTCTGATTTGTTTAGTACATTCATATATCTCCGCACCCACTACCACATATAACACGTTACAGATGATAACATATGCACTAATGCCTTTTTACAGTTAAAGGATACATTTTTGGCCCAGTGACCTAATCCTAACCTTGTCTTTTCCAGTAAGAGTGTACAAAGTCTGGTACTTATAAGAAGTGTAATGGTGGAAAATGTTCAAGATAACATCTACACACTTTGGAGTTGCATCTTCATTAATTGTTCTGCAGAAGATTGACAGTATCAAGACACACACAAGCATATGTATATATATATATATATTTATATATATATATATATAATTTATATATATATTTATATATATATATAATTTATATATATATATATATATATATATATATCATACAATCCATGACCGTCGCGCAGAGGATTCGAACCACCGCCTATAGACCCAAGAGAGTCCACAGCACCCGCCTTTGACCACTCGGCTGTGGTCGAGTGGTCAAAGGCGGGTGCTGTGGACTCTCTTGGGTCTATAGGCGGTGGTTCGAATCCTCTGCGCGACGGTCATGGATTGTGTGATTGATGTCGCTGTCCACTAGCGAATTATTCAAATATATATATATATATATAATATATATATAATATATATATATATATATATATATATATGAATAATTCGCTAGTGGACAGCGACATCAATCATACAGTCATGGAGATTGTGTGTGTATATATATATATATATATATATATATATATATATATTTCCTCGTGTTGATGGCTTAGAATTAAAGGGAATTGGGGTTGCTAAAAATGTATATCTGTTCACTGGGACCCATTCAATGTTGTACATATATATATATATATATATATATATATATATATATATTATATATATATATATGTATATATATATATATTATATACATATATATTATATATATATTATATATATATATTATATACATATATTATATATATATATTATATACATATATATATTATATACTGTATATATATATATATATATGTATATACATATATATATATATATATATATGTATATACGAGTATATAATCATAGCATGTAGACAAACTTTGTTATTGGAGGTACAGTATGCACCAGCTATATGAAAAATATCACCCTTTACGGGACGAGGTTAATTTACGATGTTATTTGAGGTGTATCCATTGTAAGTCACTGCCAACTGAGACATCTAGCATCAAATATCACAGTCTTCTCGCTTTTCCAGATTTATATTCATAAATTCCATTTTCATCTTCCCAGTTTTAATTTCTTCTATTCCTCGACTTTGCTCCCTCTTGTTCGTTCATTTCTGCGTTCCTACTGCCCCCAATTCTGTTGGAAATAATTCTTTTATTTTTTTTGTCTTGTCGCATACTTTACGATTCCACTGGCAATGAGCAATCTTGTTGACATACCGTATTCTTTTCGAGAGGACTTTTTATTTCGATTTCCATTTTATTTCGCTTTTTTCATATCAGTAGCTCTATGAAACATTCTGACCGTCCTTTGTAGCTTCCCTGAGTTTCAGAACATAGAGTTAGTGTTCTAGAACTGAAATTCGTTAGTAGTGCATAAAAAGATAAGAATAATATGATATATTCTTACTAATCTGTATGCTGTGAACTTTTATTATTCTTTTGCAAAGCAAAACTAAAAAGAGTCAACAAGTTTCTGTTCTTCAGATTTCATATCCTCTTGTAAGCATAATAACCCAGACTGAATACCCGAATACCCAGATTGTAATACCTGAATAGTATCGCCAATGGCGATAATATTCAGGTATTACAACGACGAAAGTCTATCAAGGATACGTACCTAGCTACAAGTGGGCTTGGTTCTTCGTAAAATTGAGATTAGGATAACAGTTAGCAGTCGACACGAATCCTGCGGGAGTTAGATTAACCTCGAGGTTGAAGGATTTTATGGTCTCAGTAGCGTAGTCGGTAGAAGAATAGACTTGCTGCCATGCAAGCCCTGGGTTCGAGTCTGCGGACAACCTTCGGAATTATTTGATTGACATCGTCGTCATTGGCGATTCTATTCAGATATATATATATATATATATATATATATATATACATCTACACTGAATGGTCCCCAGCGATCAATTGATAGCGCATTGGTTTAAGTCACTGTAACTTTGTTACGGGTTAGCTGGGTTCGAATCCTCGGCTCGTCCACGTTTCAATTTCCAACAAAATGTCTCCATCGAGCGATTCTTCAGTCTCGATTGCGATGGCATGGAATTAAAAGTTGTTTGTGGTTGAATAATATCATATATATGAATATATACATATATATATATATATATATATATATATGTATATATATATGTATATATATATATATAATGTGTGAGTGTGTATGTGTAAGTGTGCGTATCTCTTTCTCTGCCTCTGTTTCTGTCTGGATTCTCCTTCTCCGACCTACATGTGAAATACGCTTTGGGGAGAAGTATGAAGGCCTCAGTCTTAGCTTCCATCTCATCTTTGAGCCTCTCCTCTACGAAACCCCGTAGGACTGGTTCAATTTGAATACGAGACGAATTACTATTCTTGGCCGTGACGTATTGAGTATTGACGCATGTAGACAACAGCATATCTTCGGCTCGAAAATATCACCCGAGTTTTGTACCTCTTCCTCTTTTTTATTTCTGCTATAAATATTTTCGATAGAAGGTGCAATTCCAACCGTATACAGCTTGAGGGCTGCTAGTAAATATTACCCAATAAATAAACGATTCCTCGACGTCGAGAACCGTTAGTGATGGCCGGAAGGCGAGGTTTCTGAAACCTGGGACAAACTCCTTCGTCCTACTGAAACGTTTGTTATGCGTCGCTGTGTTATTGTGCCTCTTTTGTAAGCCATAACCTCTGTGGAAAGTTTATATCGCGTAGGAGGAGGACTAGATTAAAGGCGATTGAATGGAGGAAGTTGCTGGAGCGGGGTTGAAGGTTCAAAGGTGGGGCGAATGGAATGGGGGGGCGGTGAGAGTGTGGGGGGGAGTGAGGGGAGATAAGCCTTGTAGAGGTGGGTAGATTGAGTCACTGGGAATGGAGTATTTGGTGCAAGATCGACGGAGTAAAACGATTGATATTGCTCTGGAAAACGTAGCGACATTGTGGATGGTAGCATGGGAAGGTGGTAGTCGGATGGAATGTGGAAGATCACGTGACTGGATGGATTAACACAGCCATGGAGCAACCGGTGTAGAGGGGCTATTTAACAAATATGAAAAATTGTGTGTGTAAAAAAAAAAAAAAAAAAAAAAAGTGAAAGCTGGAAGGTGTGATATAGTGGGGGATGATGATGCGTTGGAGAGGGTGCCTAGGTTAGGTATTTAGAAAACGAGAGCTAAGTTGTCTGTTTACAAAGGGGAAATAACTAGTTAATAACAGGAACGATATCAGTCCATCTTTATTGGTGAAATATTTTCGTACCAAGCGGCACCTCGAACCGTCGTTGAAAAAGTCCTCTGTAAGGGTTACCGTCCTTGTCTCCTGATAGCGGGAGTTCGCGACCTTAAACCGAATTAATCAATCATTTTAATGTTGCTAGGGAGGCGTATTGTACTTGTCAAATATGGAAAAACTATTGTCCTAATACATCCTCGAATTTTCTTTGTGCTTTTGGTTATAATTCGATATATGACACTTTCATTTCCAACAATTCTCCAAATAAGGTGAACACACTATACTGTATATTCGGAGAAGAACACTTTAATAAAATGTTCTTAAAACAGTGCCTCATTACCTTTAGAGGGTATCAAAATGGATACTTCTATAATAGAAAAATAAATTAAAATAAATTTTGTGTATGTTGCTATATATATATATATATATATATATATATATATACATATGTATATATATGTATATATATACATATGTATTTATATATATGCATACATATGTAATATATATAATATGTATATATATATATATACATATATATATATATATACATATGTATATATATATATATACATATATATATATATATAGCATATAGAAAAACATGAAAGGGATTGAGTAGGCATTCGTTATTAGATTTCCCGTAATGATTCAGCTAATTACAGGAACAATATCAGTTAATCTTTATTAGAAACAACATTGAAACCTTTCACTGCTAAAAAGGGGTTTAAATCAGTTGATTGAAGTCACTTGGAGAGAGATAGAAACCTTTATATGTCCTTGATAAGATTGAGATAGGTTTAATGATATCACTCCGTAGATTTTCTTTGGCTGAATAGGATTATATTTGTGGCAGCTTGAACAAATGAACAAATTTCCAACTACAGTGACGGAGCTAAGAATTGCAGGGGGAGTTATCAAACAAGGCTATTTTCCCTCCAACCTTCAATTAATCGGCGATACCGCTGGAGGAAAATTATTTTCTTCCAGCATATTAGATTCCTTCTCGAAAGCTACTTCAACAGTCGGAGGGAAAACAACACAGTTTGATAACGCCTTTAGCGGGATGAGGCTGTGTCGGGTTGACGTCCAGATGGCGCGCAGGTGGCGTGTTGTCTGGGCGCCGAGGGAGCCTTTCGACGACTTTGCTCTTAAGAAGTCCGGAAGAGTTTGGGCAGTGGCAGCGTGGAGGGAACTTTTGGCGTTAAAATGTGAGAGAAAAGTTTGTTATTGGCAATTTTTGTTGTTGATAATGAGAATCCTTTCCGTGGCGAAAGTATTTGATGGTGAAGACGGAAATTATTCGTCTTACAAGTAGAGGCACCTGGTTGTAAAAACAGTATCTTTATATCAGAAATAAAAGAATTTGTACATTTTTCGAAGCAGAAGTTGGTCATAGTAGTGGAAATATTTGATAATGAGGGCTTACTTTAATTTTTGGTTAAGCAGTTTTATAATACTGTATGATGAATATTTTAGAAACAACCCTCAATGGATAAGACGACGGAGGGGACCACCACAGAATCCATGGCTAGGGGCAAGTGGATGGAAGCTGTTGAGAGCTGTTTGGAGTGGGATGCCTGGGTGTCTGCATGGGGGCTTGCCTGGAGAGAAGACCGTGAAGGGGACTGGCGCCGGCGTTTGAGTGAAGTATTGGGCCTCCTGGCGTGTGCCCACAGATGATGATGAATGATGAACGAGCTATACTAGGCGTGTTTGGATGTGCAATGCGAACGAAACTTTTCATGTTGAATAGATTATCCAAACTACCAACAGAATGTGGTACAAAAATAAGAGGATGATGGCACAAAATAACGACACAAAAGGAAGCAAATTCATTTTTCAAAAGGCGCTGGTAGAGTTGATTTATTAGATTTTTTTTTGTCAATAACTATCGTTTCCTGAATAAAATTGTCCAGTGATAGTCATAAGTATGTTCTCTGGCCGAACAGGTTAGAGCGTCACTACCTGTGGTGGAGGTCAAGGTGACGGCAGTCCGAAATCTGCCCGCCAGCGTGTTGGACCAAGGGCATGGTTTATCAAATTCCAGAGTACAAAGTCTAGTGTGAGGGGCACCGTCCTAGCCTCCTGATAGGAAGTAGTTCGTGACGTTAATTGAGCGGTGGATCTCCAGACTGGCCGTGGTGATGACACTTAAATCAACGACAAATTGAAAAAAATAAAATAACGACAAAATAAGGTCTATTGAAGTCCAGCCAGTCTTGTTTATAAACTACGCTATCACCACAGCTCCTATGATATTGGTTACTGAGATTCTGTGATTCAGAGTAGTTAATGATAAATTCTGTTAAAATCTGGCGAGTGTCGTCGCAAATATTAACTTTATGCTGAGACATTGTGACAAGTTGACGAAGGCGGAAAAAAGCAAGTCACGGGTTTAATTCCTGATCGGTTTCGTTCTACATTTCTCTGAAGAAGCGTAGAGCGAAACCGGTCAGTAATAAATTCACAACTCGGAATTGGAATACATTCCTCTGAAGAAGCGTAGAGCGAAACCGGTCAGTAATGAATTCGCAACTCTGAAGTAGACCCGTGACTTCTTTTTCCACTTTTCATAAGCTTTATATTTTCTGACGTCAGACAATTTTATTCATTCCTGTGGGAGAGGCTTCCAGTCCTTCTTAGATTCTTTTTTTAATCAGAACCCTGGGTCAAGAATCTATCATAACGAAGCAGCATGGTGAGATGTCGCTACTGATTTCTTCCTGTTTTCCCAAGAAATGTTAATATATTTCTTTTTTTTTGCCAGTTCGTCATATATTCAATTACCAAAGTCAATACAGATCCATTCTTTCACGCATTAATGCTCTTAAACTTGCCCCCAAAGACAGACCCAGGAAAGAGGGGAGGGGGTAAGGCGGATCGCTCGTCTTTGTAAACAGAAAAATAATGGGAAATAGTGATGGTGTTCTCACGCTCATTCCTCCTCCACCTTCTCAAAAAAAAAAAAAAAAAAAAAAAAAAAAATCCCCCCCCCACTCCTCCCCTATTCCTCCCCCTCCTCTCCTCCCCTTCCTCTCCCTCCTTCCACAGATATATGACCTCTCTTTTGCCCTCCAAACCCCTTCTTTAGTCCGGGTTTCTTCTTCCACCACTAAATGGGAACGAAACGGATATATGACTTGTGGTTTCCCCGGGAAAGATTATTATTTTGAATTGCTGCTCGTTTTGTCAGTGACATTGCAATATTGAGTCCAGTAATCCAGGTAGATAAATGAATGTGAAGACATCCTGACAGGTTGTAAAAGAGGCAGAGAGAAAACACGAATAGAACAAGAGATCTTAGTGTATTTGTGTGTTTTCCCTATGCCTCTCATAGATAAATGAATGGCATGAGAATTATGTGTGTGTGTGTGTTTCCGTGTGCGTTTTCAGTTCAGTGTTCAAATGTTTAATGTGATCTCCATTTTATCCACATTAAACCGCCTCCCAGGCCACCGTGGACAAATGAATCGATAAAGACGTTTTCATTATTGTAATACATAAATAAATAATTATACCAAAGGATTTTCCCCCCTTACACGGGAGGTAGCCAAAAGAAAAAGACATAGAAACCACTCCCACCCATTCCATCCCCTATATACTCCACTCCCCTCCACCCTCTTCCCTCCCTCTTATCTTGGCACCTCCTGGATGACGGGTCATCCCTGCATCTTGTCCACTGCTCTGGGTCAGAAGCAGTGTCGCAATATATAACTGTATAATTTAACATGACGGTGATGCATATATGTTGCAATAAAAAAAAATGGAAAACATATAATGGAATTTCCATAGGTTGAATAAAACATATTTTGTCAGAAATGAAACTGTTTCACAAAAATATATCATTCTTTAGGATGCTCTGGATATAAATATTCCTCTGCAAATTAGTTGGAGTATATATTGTCTTTACATTTGAAAGAGACATTATTTTAAAACGTTTATTTGAAAACGCTATTTTAGATTTCCCATTCATGTGCAAAGAAATCCTACGTATAGTGTTGGGTAATTCCTTTGGTTCGGAAATCTACCAAAGATAGATAAATGTACCCATCATTTAATTAACACTAAAAGTATTCAATCCTATTTGTTTATGGTTTTGTCATGAAATCAGTCTGTTTTCTTTCGACTGCCATTTCTCGAATGAATGAATATTTCATCAGCAGTAACCAGCGCTTCTGTCCTCGGAGACAATATAGCATCGAAGAGGTGACGTCATAGAGCTGGCAAAGGAAAGGTTATAGAGGGTAGGACACTGTTTCCAAAAACTGGGGTTGCCCAGCGTTTTTCCTCGGGTCGCCAAGATACTTTGTATGCTGAATTTTTAAATTCATATTGCTATAATAAATTTCAATGACGTTAACTTTGTCTTTTATAACCTTACAATAGATGAGTGAGGTAACGGTCACAGGAGGATCATATTGGGGTCGCCTGGACAAAAAAGATTGGGAAACGTTGCAGTAGGAGAAGAGGGATAAAAGATCAAGATTATTTTTCAATTTTTTTTCTTGTGGAGTCGCCAATTATATGAGATATTGCATGACTTTAGTCCTTAGGGATGTCACTAAAGTCTTTAGACAATAGACTTTACACATCTTAACCCATTCAACTCCGATGACAAGATGTCTTGTCATTTGGTCAAATAAAACAAAAAATCATAAAACACCAAAATGTTTGATCAAACACCAGAAAAATATGACGTCAGTCCTCGCTTCGCTCGCAGCGAAGCGAGGACTAACGTCATATTTTTCTGGTGTTTGATCAAACATTTTGGTGTTTTATGATTTTTTGTTTTATTTGACCAAATGACAAGACATCTTGTCATCGGAGTTGAATGGGTTAAGCGGCCATCAAGGCCCGAACTGAATGAAATCACGGGACATTAGCTGAGACAAAAACCCATAAAGTACCTTGGCTGTGTCGAAAAGATGAATGTGGCAACCAATCGTAGCTGTCGAGAAAAGTTTGCAATGAAATGTGGCGAAGATCATTTCAGGAAAGAAAAAAAAGTGAAACTGGAAATATCAACAAGGAAAATTAAATTCAGATTTGGCACGAGTTGTTTCTATAGAAGTAACATATCTTGTCCACAGGTATCGACTGTTATTAACTTAATAGTTTCAGCTTAGGCTTTGTAATTCATATAAATAAAATCGTCCGGCGACAATTTGAGTAAACCTCTGGGTTACATGTGAAACAATTGGATGGAATTGAGTAGTCTACAAACATTCCGAAATCATCTTGATAAGGCTGCATACAGTACAACTGTCCTTTTGTAATAGCCTTCTTGTAATACATAGTAAAAAAAGACGTACTACATTAAGAAAACTTACACCAATAATTTAGTATTTATGCCTAGACGAATATTGGGTATGTCTCAGATAAAAAAAAAGTTAGTTAAACAAGTAACGTTAAATTATTTCCTTAGAAGATAAAGTCCGCGAAAAATGTTTTAGATACGTTTTGTACCTTCATTACGACAAAGCTACTAATTGATTGTCAGAAACTTTATAGAATAGAAGATGTGTAATGATTCCTATATAACCCTAATATGATTTGAGAGCAGTTGGTTGAAGAACCAAATGACAAAATGAAACGTGTTTTTTTATTTTCTCAATATTTGTGCGTTTTAATTCAAACCAAGACCAAAAATATTTGTCCTATTTTTCTTTTAATTTTTTTACGTCAATCGCAAAAATGGAAATTCTCAGATTGATCTGAGTGCTTTTGAAAGGTCAAAGACAAGGTCAGATTTATTTTTACTCTTAAATCGAATTCTCTCTCTCTCTCTCTCTCTCTCTCTCTCTCTCTCTCTCTCTCTCTCTACCTTCCTTTTTCTTAATTTTGTCGTTGATTTAGGTGTCATCACCATCCTTTAACGTTGCGACCTCTCCCCTATAAGAAGGCTAGGACGTTGGCGTGGAATTTAATGAACCATGCCCTTGGTCCAATTCGCTAGCGGCAAGGTTCGAACTGCCGCTAACTGGATTTCCGTCGCAAGGGCTGCAAACTTTTTCTACGATTTTTTTTTTTTTATAGAAAATAAAAAATGTCTCTGCTTTCTTCTGTTCTTCCCAAACATCTTCTATCTCCAGTTTCTATTCTAAGTCTTTTATTTATGTCTCTTGTGTCCTTTTCTTTTACCAAGACTTCTTTCCTTTCCCCTCAATCCTCCTCCTCCTCCTCCACCTCCACCTCCTTCTCATCCATCTCCTCTTTTTCATCCTTCTTCTCCTCCTAACCCTCCTCCTCCTCCTCCTCCTCCTCCTCCTCTCTCTCCTCCTCCCCTTCCTCCTCCATTTCCTCTTTTTCATCCTTCTTCTTCTAACCCACCTCCTCCTCCTCCTCCTCCTCCTCCCTCCCCCTCCTCTCTCTCCTCCTCCCCTTCCTCCTCCACTTCCTTTTCCATGTGCGTTGGCTCATTTCTGAACTCCGACACAATTTCGAGTTGCTGTAATGATTTATCGGGACGGAGAGTCCGACCTTTGGCGCTGGCTCGCCCTCCTAACCTTATCTTGACGCCCCTCCTTCTTTCCCTGCGGCTTCCTCGTTCCTTCTCTCTCTCTTTTCTTTTTCTCTTTTTCTCTCTTTTTTTAATTTTCTTTTTATATTTTCTTTTCCTATTTGTCCTTCTTTCCTTCTTTCTTTCTTCCTTCTTGTTATACTCCAGTCCCTTTTGATTCCAGAGTTACATCTCAGTTGGTCTTTTATAGTTTTTCTTTTTTTTATCACAAAAACAACTTGTAAATTGTTTAGTCCGTAAAGTTCCCATCTCTTCTATCTCCATATATATTCATACTTCTATTTCATATATAATGAACTTGTTTAGTGTGTCTTTTTCAATATTCTTTGTTTTCACAAAATTATTCCTCCCCAAGTTTCTTCCTATCCCATCTGTATCAAGAGTCACTTTGACGTTTACTCAAAATGCCACCAATTTTTTTTTTTTTTCAAATTTGCAGGATCAAAATTTCTCTTCCCGTCTTCTCTTAATTCTTGTTCAATATAATTACAATAATATATATTTTCTTGTTTAGCGTGTTTGTTCACAAAATCCGCCAGGGACTGAGCTGTTAGTTTTATATCTTATGTCACACAAAACAATTTTGGTTAATCGAGGAAAACCAATTTCAGTCGATGATTGGCCAATAACTAACTCTCTAGGTCCTCCTCTGTTGTCTTTCACTCAAGTTCACTCCCTCCACTTCTGCCTTCCACACCTCTTTCGATAACCTTTCTTTACTCAGTCTTTCCATGACTCCAACCACCCCAGTACTCTTTCATCAGCCCAATCTGCCATCTACTTTTCCACTCCAGCACTCCTAGCCTTCTTGATCATCACTCTATCCACCGTCGGTGGAATGACCTGGTCGTGTCCCAGGTCGTTCGATTTTGTACAGTCACTATTCACAACAGTATCGTCCTCGCCTTTTTAAAAAGTAGTCACATATGCAAGGTTCAGGTATGTGAGGACAATATTATGCATCAAGATGTCCGCCCAGACTTGGACCTACCACCTGCCGTGCAAACATTTGACCCAGGGTCAGATTCATATTAGGGTCATCATATATATATATATATATATATATATATATATATATATATATACATATATATGTATATATACATATATATGTATACATAAATATATATGTATACATAAATATATATGTATATATACATATATGTATATATAAATATATATACATATATATGTATATATACATATATATGTATATATATATACATATATATGTATATATATATACATATATATGTATATATATGATATAGATAAATATAAATATGTATATATATATATATATACATATATATATGTATATATATATATATACATATATATGTATATATATATTATATATATATGTATATATATATACATATACATGTATATATGTATATATATATATATACATACATGTATATGTATATATATACATATATATGTATGTGTACAGTATATATATATCTCTATATATATATATATATATATATATATATATGCATATATACATGTATAGATATATGTATATATATATGTATATATATATGTATATATATATGTATATGTGTATATATATATATAGATATATGTATATGTATATAGATATAAGTATATATATATATATGTATATAGTTATATGTATATATATGTATATATATATGTATATAGTTATATGTATATATATGTATATATATATGTTTATATATATAGGTATATATATATATGTATATATATATATGTATGTATATTCATATATATATATATATACATATATATATATATATATATATATATATATATATAATATGTGTGTGTGTATAATATAATTAGAAGGAGACAGAGAGAGAGGGAGACTTTTAACTGAAACGTTAAATGTATATGGTTTAATCGTTTTAGCCAAGCTACTCTTTATCTCTAGCCCAGCTGTCCGCTGTATTTCACCGTCTAATTCTAAGTACAACATACACAAAGGATTTTATTTTCTCAGGGCTCAAGAATATAACAATATTGCCAGAATTCTCTCTAAATGGAGAAATGGAAGTTATGGTAATCAGTCTTGTGTGTAAGCAGATTCAATGGAAAATGTGATTAAAAGTACTGTACAGTCGCAAACGTAAGTCCGTCTCGAGAGCGGAAGGGTAACTTGGCAAGGTCCAACAGGGGAGTTCTTGCGCGCGATGTCCGGTTGGAAGCTTAGCTGACTTCGGGTCTTATACAAACTCGAAAGTCACCATATTCTTCCACGCTTTGAGAAGTGAGGGACCCTCTGGTAGAGCAAGAAGCCGTATTTGTTTACTTATTAATATATTTTTTTCAACCAATGTTGGGTCGCCTCCCCGCCTGTCAGGGCTGTCGGGAACCAAGAGGACACAACCCGCAGCGAGCCCCAGGAATCGAACTCAAGACCACCTACTCGTGAGTTCAGTACTGTGCTACCGCGCTGGTATTATACAGAGATGGTAACTATCACCACAGCAAACATTACATATTCTTTCTATATTTCTATATTTCTGTTTCAACATAATGTAAGAACGTGTCAAGCCTACACCAGGCGACTCGTAGCTGCGGCCGGAGCCGTCACATTTGCCCTAGTTGGGGCAGGTTACTCACTGCTAGGCACCCGAAATAAGTGCGAGTTTCGAACCCGTGACTTAGAGGATACATTCGCATTCTTCCGATTGCGCCACTGTAGTTAATATATAGTATATGATAGGTCGTATTGCGTACTGCTCAACAGTTTTATAGTTATTTCTATTTAACCGTATCGCACAGAAAGAATGGAGTTATGGATATCTTTAGATATCCTTGTTTCAATTCTACAGTGTTTGATGTCGTTGAATATTATCTATTTTACGCAGATATTCACAACTTTGTATTCTATGCATTTATGGTAAGGTTTGATTTTGAAAGAAAATTTCACTAGTCCAGATCACGCAAAGAAGCAATTATAAGTGGTGTATATCCTTTAAGAAATGGGACCATTAATCTTTACGGTAGGTGCTATCGAAGGTTCCAAAAATTCTAGAAAATTTATGGCTCTAAGTCTCGAACAGTCGTCACATACACCAGTTCTTGATCGCAAAAAAAAAAAAAAATAATAATAAATAAATAAATAAATAAATAAATAAATAAATAAATAAATAAATAAATAAAAACTACCACCGAGCCCATTGTTTGAATAAATAAATAAATAAAATGAAAAATAAATAAATAAAAAGATGAATATTATACTAAAGTGATATTTGTAAGAAACAATAATAAGCCGAACATTATAATCAAATGATATTTGTAAGAAATAAAAAAAAAAAAAAAACTGACCTCATACTCGAATTCTATGGTGAAGTCTGAGTTTGAGTAGAAATTCTTATCTACATTTGTTCAGAGTGACATCTGTGAAAGACATCGCTTTAACAAAAAGATTGATCGATATAACTTTGATAATTTCACAATTAAAACTTCCCTAAATCTGAATGAAATAGTTTGTCGATTGTATCGACCAAGATTTTGTAAAATCCATCATCAGAATGATATTTCATATAATTAGATGTGGCTAGACTGCATGGAAACTTTCTAACATGCGAATAATTTTTTTACTCAAATTCTTTCGATAATTAGTTTTTGAAAACGTTAAGCATGTATAAGTCGATATTGCTACAATATAATTACTTCTTTACATAAGAACATAAGCATGGAGGAGACTGCAAGCGACCATAAGGCCTACACTAGGCAGTTCCATGCCGATAATCACATACCATCCCATCCATAAATTACACTTCCTTGCATCATTGCTCTCATGTTGCACCAAACAAATTAATCAGTTTCGAGTATTAGATTCAAGCTACAAGTCGTTGTAAGACTGAGGAAACTTTCGATCAAATGATGTCCCCCCACCACTCACGCAACCTATTTTACCTAAAGACTTTTGGGCAGAATTGTCAATACACACAGAAAAGAGGGTAAAAAAAAATAATTATATAAAGACGTGACTTCCCAAGTCTCTGAACTTGATTAGGTGGAGCATTTCACTTATTAACTTTGCATAATAGTTTCTCCTACGGAGGGAGCCTTCCTGCCTCAACCTAATCGGCAAACATAGCTCCTTCATCCTTTCTGAATAAAAATGAGCGTTCTGACGTCGAGTCGCCTATGAGAGAGACACGAAATTTCTTGCCAGCGGCAGATATAATGGATGTCTCCGGATGGTATTTGATATGCATACGTGCCTGAGAATATGCATGTATGCATTATGTGTAAATATGTGCGTGAATGGTTGCACTGCGTTGCACCGGAGGAACAATCTAGTTGAATACATGTAGGTTCAATCAACGTGGAACATATAAGCATATATATATATGTTTTCATGCATGCATATGTTTGTTTGCGTCTGCGCGTGTCTGTATGTGTATTTATGTATGCACTATATGCATGCACGGTATGTACAATATGAATGTGTATATGTGTTATGTATAATGTATGTGTGTATGTGAATCACCACGGTTTCGGATCTCGTGTTGGACTCATGTTCGGTAATGAGGAGAAATTCAACCCAAGAGCAAAACCAAAAGGACCACGAAGAAAGATTCCCCGGAACTGGCCAATCAGCGTCGAGAACTGGCCTGTAACATGGCAAAACCTGCCCATACCAACCACTTGAAGAAGACGGTTTGTGTTTTGTGTGTGTGATTCACCATGGTCTTTGGATCACGTGTTGGACTCGTGATCGACAGCCACTTACCTCCCGAAAGAGAGTCAGAGCTCGTATGTGACCGATCTATGGGTAATGCTGTGACCTTACACGCACACACACACCCAACTCCCCGCCACGAGAAATGGAGTAACAACCAGCAGCACAGCGATACTGAAATTATTTCAGCCCTGGGGGTGCATGCGTTCGAGTCTGTTTGGGTATGCATGTGTGTGTGATTCACCTTGGTCTTTGGATCACGTGTTGCACTCGTGATCGACAGCTATTTCCCTCCCGGAAGAGAGCTCAGAGCTCGTATGACCGATCTATGGGTAATGCTATGACCTTATACGCACACACACACCCAACTCCCCACCCACGAGAGTTGGAGTAACGACCGAAGCGCAGTGATACTGAATTAATTTCAGCCCTGGGCAGGATTCGAACCCGGTACCGCCGGTACCGCCATACTGACATTCCGGGACTCTACCAACCGAGCCAACGAGTCGTGTGTGGGCGTACGTGTTTGTTACTGCATAAACTATAGGTTTAGACTTAAGGTCTGCGCAATTTGTAAGCCACACGAACGAAAACTTTTAGTGCAATTGTTGTGAAACCCTTTGGAAAGAAGGTTTCAGCAATCAGGGTTTCACACAAATGCATCGATGTCTTTTCATCATTTTGTGTTTTGTATCATATCACAGTACCAGATCATAAAAAACCGCCTCTGCCAGACTTGTCTTCAACAAAATTTTATTTTATTTTTCTCATCAAAAAGACGTCGCAACTCAAAATCTCTTAACCCTTTAATATTCTGTTTAATATTTATATTATGGTAATACCAGACGGTTTTATTCAGCTGAGGGTCGCCCTTGTATCAAATCTAGGATTTTCTCGATTGAAAGCCCATTTCTTATCAAGATCAGTTCACAGATGAATGAAATATCAAAATTAGGTCATCGTAGGCAATTGCAGACAAATTGTCGATGATATATTGTACCTCGTAGGATGCATATCCTAAACAGCTTCACTTTCTTAACATCTCTGATAACGCGGTGTTCTTTTTATGTATTTTTCCATCAAGAGTGTTGTGTGTTAATGTGTTCACATTTAATAGTTTGAGAAATGTAATTTTATCTTAAGCTAATACAACCGTCGGGACACACAAATTATGTAATGTAGATAATCTTTGACTCTTGAAGTAATGGAAGGTTCTACCATCGGAATCAAATTAAATTTCTTAATCCCTTTGCTACCAGATGTGCTCACGTGCGTGCGAGTGTGTGATTTACCTCGGTCTTTGGATCACGTGTTGGACTCGTGGTCGACAGCTATTTCCCTCCCGGATGAGAGCTCAGAGCTCGTATGACCGATCTATTGGTAATGCTTTGACTTTACACGCACACACACACCCAACTCCTCGCCCACGAGAGTAGGGGTAACGACTCGAAGCGCAGCGATACTGAAACTGTTTTCAGCTCTGGGCAGGATTCGAACCTGGACCGCCGTAGTGACAATCTGGGACTCTATCAACCGCGCCACCGAGAGAGAGAGAGAGAGAGAGAGAGAGAGAGAGTGTGTGTGTGTGTGTGTGTGTGTGTGTGTGTGTGTGTGTGTGTGTGTGTGTGTGTGTGTGTGTGTGTGTGTGTGTGTGTGCGCGCGCGCGTACGTATGATTGGTACCAGTTTACTCAATTTACACGCAATTTCCACTTCAGTTGAAGTGGTGCAGCCCGTCTCTCTAAATTGATATATTTCGTTCTTGATGATACTTTTCCTTTTATTTGTCTGCCGTCATCCTATTATATCAATTATTATATTAATATCCAAGCCACCCCTATGGTAACAAAGGGCTTCCAGTCAGTCATAATGTTATGTCTTACGGGCATACTTATTGAGATCGTAAACTGTTTACGAGTATGGTATTACATCATAGTATTGCATAATGAAAACAGATCGCCACATCCGTGGATACAGTGCGTTGTGGCAACGAGAAGTGTGGTTTTTAGCGTTGTAATGTTTTACTAAAATGTTAATACTAGCATCTGCTGTGATACGATTTCGCTTCTGTGGGACTAGATTTTTTTTTTATTGTTGATAAAAAAAAAAATAAACGAAAACAAACAGAATTTAATTTTATGCCCTCTGTCACAGTCTACTCGGCAATAAAACGAAAAATTTCCTTTTCCCTTTTTAAATTACTTGATGATCAAAACTTCCAAAGCAGTTCAGTCAAATTGGAATTGGAACGAATCAGGGTAAGGTGATGGATAAAAGAAATACCATAAACAAGAAATCAAGTTATGAAATGAGTTTCTTGACTTTTGCAATCGAATCAAAGAATGCATCCATGGAGGGAAAAAAAAAAAAAAAAAAAAAAAAAAAAAGAGGTGCCAGTCAGAGGGTCTACTAGAATTATCTTGATATTTTTTATTATTCGTTTATTTGCACATTTATTTACATCTAAGTCAATCTATTTTGTAGTTGTTTATCTATTTTCCGAACCTTGTGAAATTATTTGACTGTACATAGAGGTAGTTTTATGGAATGTTATTCTGTGTTATGATGTAGACTGGCTAGCGCAGAGATCCAAAAGAATAGAACCCCCCGTCGTTCATGCTCTGTGAGTTTGAGCAGAAACGACTTAGGTTATAATCATTTATTTTTCGAATCTCCAAATGTCAAATCACCTTTGCGTCATATCTTGAGAAACTGAATGACGAACTTAGAGAAGTTAAACCTAAAATACGAATCTTAGACACATATTTGTATTGTCCTGGAAGTCTGGAATACTGTAAGCGAAATCGTCTTCCAGTTTTCCAGATTCACAACTTTTAGCGATAATCCTGAACGTGTGAAGAGGGCTTAAGAGTACGTTGTATTGTGGATTTCTGGGGGTAATTGTGAGATAGGAACAATGTATGAATGAATGAAGAGACCACTGAAGGACTTGAAATTAAAACTAAGGTACGACAAGACGACACGTTGTCCCCTCTTCTTCTTCTTCTTCTGGATCAGGTAATGATGAAGGCTTAGAATGATGATGGAAGTAACCAAGGAATTAATAGTAAACATATAGAAATAGGAATATGCAGGCGGATGTTGAAACCCCGAATCGAATGTGCCTATCCGATTTGGGCATACATTAGTTAGAACCGCTAAATTTGGAGGATATATAAAAACTGTAGAAAGTACTAAACATGAGTCAAGAAAACGCCAAGCTTGGGGAGTTGTCAAGCTCAAAGAACTCAAATTCGTTGAGCGGTTAATATATTAAAAAAAACAAAAAACAAAAAAAAACATTGAACTCGAAGTGCAATTGAACTGAAAAAATAAATAAAATGAAAATAAGAATAAAAAATAAAATCATGCAACGGCTAAAATCGATGTAAATACAACATTTGGCAAAGGATTACAAAGAAGGAGCATGCCGACAGGAGACCTTTTGGTCCATAACTAGGTCATATGAGAAAAAATGATAATAATGATAAATAAATGAATAGAAAAAACAAGAATATAAATAATAAGCAGAATAAATAGATAAATAGGTAAAGTTAAATATTAAACAAACATGTAGATAGTAAATAATAATAAATGAACAGGTAAATAATAATGAATGATAATCAATAAATAATAACAAACATGCAAATAATAGCAAACAAATAAAAAAAAATGATATAAAATAAATGGCAGGCATTACAGCATCTTGCTTAGGTGGTTATCTAAACGAATCTTAAAGCTTCGAACTGAACAACATTGCACTGCCTCTGCAGGAAGTTTATTCCATTCTTTAACTACACGGTTGGCGAAGTTGTTTCTACCCACTCTCACCTCTTGTTTTCATCCAAAGAAACGATATGGAAGAGAAGACGAACAAGGGTTAAAATTGACTTAATTTTCTTTTTTCACAGATACCTCTTGACTCGTACTAGAAGACTATTCTGTTCTTCTAAAAACCATAACGGGGACGTAATCAACAGGGGAGCCATCTTCGCCTGAATTTGCCTTCCAACTGAATGAATTTACTCTAACGTCACTAAGATATCAAATCTGTAAATTGTGTCATCGCAATGTAGGGTCTAAGGAAAGGAATTTTTTATTTTTTTTATACAGACGGATAATGAAAGAAGAGGTGCAAACAAACGTGAAACTTAAAGGCTATTTACACAGTCAAACGGTTTGTCAAACAAGTGGCGTTTGAAGTGATGTTTGACCGTATGAATGGGGTATCTGGTTGTCAAACACGTTTGTCAAACGTGTTTCATAACCAAATACCCCATTCACACGGCCAAACATCACTTTAAACACTTGTTTGACAAGCCGGGTTTGACAAACCGTTTGACCGTATAAATGGCCCCTTAAGGAGAAGGTGGAGGGTGGAGGAGACATGTCAGTCGATGAGAAGGGGGCCACACGAAAAGACATACAAATGAAGAAAGGTTGCAAAGGAAGAAAAGATAAATGAAGAGGGGAAATAGAAGGTGAAGAAGTAGATGAGAGGATAAAGAGGATGGTAGATTAGAAGGAATAGGAATGGGGACAGTAAGAGAGAAAAAGTAAGAAGGAATTGGAGAAGGAGCTCAAGAACATGGAGGTGTAGTACGAGGAAGCTTTGGAGGAGATTGAGGAGGAGAAGGAGGAGGGGAGGAAGAGGAGGAGGAGGAGGAGGGGAGGAGGAGGAGCTGGAGGAAAAGGTGAAGGAGGAGCTGGAGGAACGGGTGGAGGAGGACGAGGAGGAGGGAGGAGGAGGAGGAGGAAGGGGAAGAAAATGAAGAGAAAGAGGAGGACAAGCGAGGAGAGTGCAAGAATGAATTCCTGGAAGTACGACGTCTCAGCTCCTCCGGATGGACTGTGGAAAAATTGTCAAAAGAAGAGGAAATGATGAATAAAAGCAGAGAGGAGCTGGGAGGAGGTGGAGGAGGAGAAGAAGGTTGGGAAGAGGAAGAAAACGAATTGAGGAAGAAGTGGAATGGGGTAGATAGATAGGTGATATTTTTTTTCGTGTTTTTTTTTTAAATTTCCAAGTAAACATCAACATGAGTGAGTGAGGGAGAAAAAAGAGAGAGAGAGAGAGAGAGAGAGAGAGAGAGAGAGAGAGAGAGAGAGAGAGAGAGAGAGAGAGAGAGAGAGAGAGAGAGAGAGAGAGAGAGAGAGAGAGAGAGAACGCAGACTCCCAAGAAGGAGATTGAAAAGAGGTTTTGGAGTAGAAGTTGAATACACTAGAGGGTGCGACTATAGTACGAACCTGTCAGGAGTACGGCACAGCTGTCGCCCCTGACCTATGGCCCAAGGATAAACTCCATTATCCCTTTTTCAGAGGGGCATACCTCTCCCCCTGCCCTTTGCCCCTTGCCCCACCTCTCTGCAATCGTCGCTCTTCCTGACAACAACTTAACGCCTTCAACGCGGGAAATGGGAACCTGTTTTACGGATTTTTTTTTTCGCGTTGGGAAGATGTAATTCTATCTTGTCGGAGGGGAGGAGCCTCGGCCTAAAGAATATTCAAATCGACCTGGACTATTTAGCCTAAAGTAATCGAGATGTCTTTTTTTATTTTTCCCTAGCTAGTTACGTCTCTCAGAAAGTAGTGATGGTTTGTATGATATAGTATAATGTTTGTATCACTAAATGCTTAGAAAAGTGACTATGTTCTGTCTAATCCAGTGGCAATGGGTCTTCTGAATATATAAGTCGATGTAAAGGATTCAGAAAGCTTGAAAGGTTGGCAAACACTGTTCTAAGCCGTAGGTGATCCCACTCAGCAATATAAAAATCACCTCTTCCTATTTGTTTTATTAGCTGCGAATGTCTTCATCAAGATCCCATCACCCCAGCGAGTAATGCTGCCAATAAAAACCTAAACTCTAACTTCATCTCCATGATCCTATTTCCATTTTAATGCAGGACGAATTCCCTTCCAGACTAATCCCAATTAACCTTCTTAATTTCCTTCTAGGTGAGTCCTAATTCAATTTGCTTGCATCTAGACTATTCCCAATTAATTTTCTTAATATCTTTCTAAACGAATCCCAATTCATCTTCTTAATTTGCATCTAGACTAATTCCAATTAAGTTTCTTAATTTCCTTCTAGACTAATCACAATTAATCTTCTTAATTTCCATCTAGACTAATCCCGATTAATCTTCTTAATTTCTAAGAAAGAAAGACAGAGTGTCTCTGAGGAGGTAGAGTCGGAGTTTGAGGTACAATGGGGGCTTTCGTTGGCCCGTTTTTTCCAGTGGGCCTTCCATGGGTTCTGCTGAAACGCCCTGGGCGTTCACTTTGTCTCATGCTCACGTTGACCTTGGTTCGATTCACAGTATAGTTTCCCAAGATTATCACTTGCTCTTACTCTCTCAGCACAGTGGGCAAAGGTGAAGGTTTCGCCACAACCAGATGTCTTCTGACGTAAACTCCTCACCTAATTGTATCACCACAGAAGCTCACGGACGTTCGCACATCTCCGATTCTTTCAGTATCTTGAGATCGTTTCTGCATCGAGAAAGTTATCCAGCTCTCAGAAGAATCTTTCCTCGATATTGCAGATCTTTTCCAGAAACCAAATCAAGTATGTAATTGGCACTTGCCGACAAGTGTGTATGTGTGTGTGTATGCGTGTATGCCTGTGTGTGTGTGTGTGTATGTGTGTGTGTGTGTGTGTGTGTGTATGTATGTGTGTGTGCGTGCGTGTGAATGCCTGCATGTTTGTGTGTATGTTTGAGTTTCTGTTTGTGTATATTTGTAGGCTGCAGCCAGAATGTATCACTCAAGCCTGGAAGCTGTACGATTCCCCGAATTCTGTCAAGTACTGTGAACCTTCCTCAACGTGTAGACTCTGGATTCTTCCCTCCAGGTCACTCCCGAAGACATCCTGGCGCTGTTTCTTCTGGAAGCCGCCGGACCTCTCCTAACTGGAAGTTGTTTCGGATTTTTTTTTTTTCAGACGCTCTTGGCGTGGATTGAAATAGTTTATGCCAAATCGTGTCTGTTCCCCCTGTTTATCCTCTCTACAAATTTACTCCACCTATTGTCACCACCACTCACCGCCACCACCACCACCATAACCAACCGCCGCCACCACCACCACCACCACCACCAACCCCCATCACCTCCAACATCACCACTACCACCGCCAAGATCCGCCGCCACCAAATACTGCTACCACCCGCCACAATCACCACCACTTCCGCCACCACCACCACCAACCGCCACCATCAAACGTCACCACCACCAGCCGCTATCACTTCCAACATCACCACTACCACCACCAACAACAACACCCGGCACCAACACCCCACACCACCAAACGCCACTATATCCACACATAGCTCACTACAAAAGCTATCGTTACCACGATGGACATACATAGTAGAGATGTAGAGTGGGCTTAGTTTTTTGAAATGAGGAATTTTCTTTGTATCACCAAAATAGATTGCTTAGTCCTCCCGTCTCCCTCGACACGGAAAGATAATTTGCGCGTTTTAAATGCCAGATGGCGTTAGTCACCAACAGGAAACAGGATGAGAAACAACAGGACAAAATATTTATTCCACGAGGAAAATTACTGTGCTGTCATGGCTCAGTCCAACTGTGTTGATAACCAGTTTTGCCTCTGACGCCAATACTAATTTACCACGAATGCCATTGTAACAAGTTATGAATATACGAAGTAGACGCCATGATCAAAACATCCCCAGCCGGCAGTGGTATGTTTCCCACCATATCGTAGCGAGCACTACTAAGGTAGACTATGTGGTCGAGTGATCGAAGGTGGTAAGGAATGAATGTCTCAGTCCGTTTTATATGGACTATGGGCTACCTAGGACAGACCACCCGTTTGGTTTGTGTGGGAGGGGAAGAATGTCTGTAAGAAAATGAAAAGATAGTAGTGTATAAAAGAGGGCTATTGCCAATAAGCGCTTTTTGCATGGGCGATAAACTAAGGGGCGATTGATGGTGGTGGCTCGGGAGAAACGGGCAGGGAGTTTGGACGGCGGCGCCGACGCCTGCGATTAAAATCACCAAAAGTTGAGAAAATGGTAGGAGGCGTAGTAGTAGAGAAAGGTTGAAAAACGGAAAAATCTTTAGTGGAGGTAAACTGAAATGAGAAGATGTAGTATAAGAGAAAGAAAGGAAGCGAATTTTAGTCAGCGAAGAGGCCAGGCGTGTGCAGGCCGGTCGACAGGAGAGGCCTGGTACCTCCTCCCCCATGACCGGCCGGCGAAGAATTATGGGCGCTGAGAGTTCGAGTGAAGGGCGATGACCCACCTCTGCTAAGGCAGCGAGTGTTTGTGTGTGTGTGTCTTTTCTTCCAAGCGCAACTCCGAAAGCAGATAATTACGTGACTTGGGAAACGTGTGTATTTGTCTTAGGTGTAAACTCGCTTGCCAGCATCAACGAAGAGGTCAGGCTTATGCCAGACCGGTCAGCAGCAAAGGAGAAAAATCTCCGCCACGACCGGCCGGCGAAGATTGATGGGCGCTGTTGAGAGAACTGGAGCGAAGAGCGACGTCTGACGTTTGCTGAGTCGGTGTTGGTTACTTGGGTTCTATCTTTATTGTGTAAGTGACAGGCTTATATTGTGCTCCGGAATCACGCGACACTCCGATCAGCCAATCAGCGATCGCCTCGTGACATGAAGGGCTGTTGTCCCGGTGCGTCCCCAACAGTTGTCGCTGATATCGGCGAGGTGGCTTGTTCCAGTAGCCAATTACCTGTTAGCTTGCGTAGCAAAGCGGTTGTTTGTGGTGTGGACGCCACAACATCATCATCAATTGGGGCATACGCCAGGGAGCGCGTTGCTTCATTCATACGCCGGCGCCAGTCCTTACGGTCTCTCTGAGCAAGCTCCCAGGCAGCCACCCCCCATCCCACTCCAAACAACTACAGGTTTGATCAAGTTGCCCTAGCCATGAATGAAATGCAACTAAGATGAATGCAATGCAAACTCTTATGCAGACAGACACTGTTTTATAATAGAGGAGGTTGAACTTTTTTTTTTTTATAAATAGATAAACTCGTTAATCATAACCTTGTTTCTCACGTAGGAGTGACATAGCACCAAGCAGATTTATTTAGATGAAACGGATTAGACCTTAAATCGGCGAAGGGATTTACACAGATTAAATGGAATAAACTGAAGACAGATAAACAAAAATATAATTTCCAATGATTGATGCTGTCAGAGTTAATCGAGATAGGTTTGAACACTAATAGAATCACTAACAATATCATAATCTATTAAAATGATTTGCGGCAAGAACAGTTGAAGCACTGGTGAGGTCCACAGTCTAGGAATGAATTATATTACACACACACACACACACACACACACACACACACACACACACACACACACACACACACACACACACACACACACACACACACACACACACACACACACACACACACACACGCATACACACAGACACACACACACATACACACAGACACATACACATATACACACTCAAACACACACACACACACACACACACGCACGCCATCTCCACCATGTTAAAATAAACAGGCTACATATAAGTCCAATATCCACCTGACGTCATAAGTAGTGTTCATTGGTTGGCCTCTCTTCGCACCTCTCCACGCACTCACGTCATCTCTCAGCAAATGATTAAAATGTTCCTTTTATGTTCATAAATCAGAAACGAGTCATTTCGGCTTCCTTCGTGCCCGGGAATTCTTGCACGGACCTTCTCGTCCCCAGTCGCATTTGGCACATGAGTGGTAATAATCTCGATGTTTTTTTTTACCATGACATACATATAATTCTCACTTTTCACTTCTGAATGATATAGACACCGATGAGGGCGTTGGAGGAAATCTGGCTTCCTCTTCTTGCTGACACTCCATCTTTAGTCCATTTGCCTCAGTCATATTCTTTTAGCTCAGTGGTTCTCAAACGAGAGCTCCCCCCCAGGGAGGTGTGAAGAAGGTACAAGGGGAGCGTTAAGTCGTCTGCTCAAAAATCATTCCTTAATAAGAATAACGAAATCTTTCCTAGAACAAATATCTGCCATTACATACGTGCAAATTATAATTCTATCAGTCACCCCAACATATTTTCTATTAAGATATAAATAGAAAAGTTATGAGTAGAGAAAATACATTGTTTCATATGAGTACGAAAAAAAAAAAGGTAGAGGGACAGGCGAGTTTGCTGGAAGTGGAAAAGGAGCGACATGGAAAAGTTGGTGGACAACTGCTTTTGCCGAATGAAATCGTTTGACTTTAACCCATTAAACTCCGATGACAAGATTCCTTGTCATTTGGTCAAATAAAACAAAAAATCATAAAACACCAAAATGTTTGATCAAACACCAGAAAAATATGACGTCAGTCCTCGCTTCGCGAAGCGAGTACTGACGTCATATTTTTCTGGTGTTTGATCAAACATTTTGGTGTTTTATGATTTTTTGTTTTATTTGACCAAATGACAAGGAATCTTGTCATCGGAGTTTAATGGGTTAACCAGATTAAAATCAGTGAAGTCCATCACTGGGCCTGCGCGGTCGGGCTAAAACATTCGCGCTTGTTAAAGCAGGTAACGTGGATAAGATAATCTATTGGTGATTCAGAGGACATTTTCGATTGTTTCAGGACCAAGTGATCACATTCTAAACATAACTGGACGGTCAACGAATGGAAAAATCGCTCCTGATGACCAGGAAATCTTATTCTTAGTCCTTTTGGTCTCATGCACATTTCTGACAGTTTGATGCTTCTTTCTAAGTAAGCCGTTAATATCTAGAAAACAACACCAACGTTTCAATAACGCGTAATAGCAAAAGAAGAATGACCAAGTCCTGGTATGTCAAAGAATGCAGCCAAAAATCAAAAGTGCAAGCACAAGATCTAATGTTACCCCGACTAAGGAAACAGGACATAATACAAAACGTAGCCCGGGATAATGGGGTTTTATAATGAATATGATGGTAAAGATACTGCTTGCGAAATTATGATCATTAGGAATATTTTCCAGTCAACCAATGTTTTCTCTCAGCCACCTGGGGCGCTTTGCTTGTCACTATGTGCACCAGAGGTCTGAAGAAGAAACACGCCCTGAAGAAGACTCAAAATCCGGAAAGGAGAAAATGAAAACTTTTATGCAAGTTTTATAGAGATTAGACCCCGCCCAACGGATAATAATCAAGACCAGAGAAACTATTAAAAAAAAAAAAAAAAAAAAAAAAAAATCACTCTCAATCAAATATATTTGACGATGACTATGAAGACACCGGAGGGGTTGGCAATTTTTTAATTTTTAATTTTAATTTTGGTTTTGATATTGGCTTCTATTTACACCAAAATACGTTGTGTGTGTGCGTGTGCATGTGCATGTGTACCTGTGTGTGTGCGCATGCATGTACATGTGTGCCTGTGTGTGCACGTGTGTACGTGTTTTTGACTAACATATGATGCTCATATCAAGATATCTTAAACTTAAGAGAAACTGACGTGCACCAATCTTCCTGAGAAACTTTAGACATTCACTCTTTATTAACTTCAACTTGCTTCCATTCCAGCTTACGTGATAATCTGGAATGATAAAACGTGTCTTGTCTGCATAAATATTTTATTTATTACTTATATCGTCAATTATCATATAGAGTCAGTTACTGTTTTACTTAAAAGCAATGTCGTATTACTAATGTCTCGTATTCTTCAGTATCTTTAACATTCATCAACAGAATTACGCTAAGTACAGCGAGTCCTCCTTATACAGTAATTCTTTATACGGTAAATTCTCATACGTACATACATATACCAAAGCTTTTTCCCCCTTATAAGGGAGGTAGCCAAAAAGAAAAAGGCTACCTCCCTTGTAAGGTCGAAAAAGCCTTGGTATATGTATGTGAATTTACCGGATAAAGAATTACTGTATAAAGAGGACTCACTGTAATAAAACTGAAGCAAATTGAGCTAAATTGTACCCCTCCACTCTCCGTTGGAGAGTAAATCCATCAATTATTGTATGTGTTTGTTTCGGGAGTAGGAGGAGGAAGAGGAGGAGGAGGAGGGAGAGGGAGGTGTCGGGAGAGGATGGGGGAGTGATAGAAAAAGTTGAGCGATTGTCGTATAACTAGCATCGGAAATATATAGAATATTTTCCGGCTGGGGTCGTTGATTGCAAAAGCTTCAGTATTGGAAATGCTCAGTGATTGGAGCACATGGCCTTGTGAATAGAGAGAAAGTAATTGGAACAGTTTGACGATGGAGAACAGTTTGAGTACCTTGAGTGAGATGGCGGAGAGGGAGGGAGGGAGGGAGGGGGAGAAGGTCTCTTATGACTGAAGAAAGAAACAAGACAAGTATAAAACATCAGAAAATATCAAGACTATTGAATTTACTCTAAAAATTTAGAAGCTGAAGCAAGGATCACAGTGAAGAAAAAGTAGGAGAGGAAGGGAGGGAGGGAGGGAGGGAGGATGGGTAGGAAGAAGAGTAATAAATGGAGGGAGGGAGGTATAGAAAAGAGAAAGTAGTGAACAGGGACAGGGGGGAAAAGGTAACAAAAAGAGAGAGATACGAAATAAAAGAGAAAAAGAGAGAGAGGAAGAGAAAGGGAGAAATATGAGGGTAGTAACCCGGTGGACTGGGTAGGAAAAGGGAGGGGGGGGGGAGGAATTGTTGGAAGAAATGTTGGAGAAATGGTGGAGAAATATGGGAAATATACAAAAAAAGAGGTGCACTGCGAGGTAAATGGAAGGAAATAAAAGTAGAAATATAGGTAAGAAAATTTATGGATAGGTAAGGGAAAACGGACCAAGAAGAGGAAGAAGAAGATGAAGAAGATGAAGAAGAAGAAGAGGAAGAAGAACAAGAAGAAGAAGAAGAAGAAGGAGAAGAGGAAGAAGGAGAAGGAGAAGAAGAAGAAGAGGAAGATGAAGGAGAAGAAGAAGAAGAAGAAGAAGAAGATGAAGGAGAAGAAGAAGAAGAAGAAGAAGAAGAAGGTGAAGGTGAAATAGATTAGACAAACCAAATGAAAATAGTGAAGGTCTGCTTTTATAATGTTTTATTCACTTTTCATCTTGGACAGAGGATTTCGTGCAGTTGGATGGAATTCCCATGGAAGTGAGGGGACCTGCACTCTTTCAATA
>NC_134781.1:73921835-73929335 GCF_046742065.1 Oratosquilla oratoria | reverse complement strand
TCCTCTTGTTGTTACTCCTATTTCTACTGCTACTCTTGGTCCCACTCCTAGTCTTACTCTTAGTTTAACTCCCGCTTTTACTCTTCCTTTTCCTTCCCTCCCCATTCCTTGTTCTTCTTTCTCTTTCTTTTCTTCTTGTTTTAATTCTTCATCTTTCCCCTCCTCTTACTTTTCCTTTCCCCTTTCTTTCGTTCTTGCTTTTCCACCTCATCTTCCTCGTCTTTCACTTCTTCTTCCACCTCGCCTTCTCCTCTTTGTCCTCCTCAACTCTCGCTCCCCCCCCCACCTGTCTCTTAATCTTCCCTCTTTCCTTCTCCTCTTCGTCCATTTGCCTCATCCGAGGAGCTCTTGAGGACCCCCGACATGTTTTGGCTTCAGTCACTCCTCCTGAACTTCTGAGGTCCTATCTCTCTCTAGCTGGCCACCTCCCCTTCCACCTCACCTCCACCTCCCCTTTCAGCTCCTCCACCCCTCACCCTACCCCTTCCCCTCCTCTTTCCTCTCTCCGTCCTCCCCCTTCCTCTTCCCCCTTCCTTTCGTGTTTCCATTTCCTCTTACCTCTTCCCGTTCCCCTCCTATTTGCCTTTTCATATTCCTCTTCACTTTCTTTATCCTCCCCTTCCCATCCTTTCTCTACCGCCTCCCTCTCCCCTCCTTTCTCTCCTCCCCATAATTCTCTCTTTCCTTCCCTCCCTATTCTTTCTCTCCATTCTCCACTCCCCATCGTTTCTCTCCCTCCCTCCCCATCCCCTCCTTTATCCTCTTCCTCTCCCCTTCACCCTCGTCCACACTATCCTTGTCACCCGTCCCTTACTGCTTTTCCCCTATTGCTGATAAAAAAAAAAAAATCCTCTCCCTCTTGTCTATGCCTGTTCCCTTTGGGGTTTTCCTATCAACTCCCACAATCTCTATCCTCTCATCCCAGCTCCCAGTATTCTTCTACTTACCTCTATTTCGCTACCTACACTCCACTTCCTCGTCTCGATTTCCATACCTTGCCTGAGTCCCTCCCCTCCTCCCTTTCCTCCTCCCCCGCATGGGCTATTGGCTGCATGAGTTATATCGAGCCAATGTTTTAGACACTTCAGTGACATCTTTAATCTTCTTTATTACAGAATAATCTTTATCGAGAAGGGATGTTGGTTAGGGGAATTCACCTTCCACTTTCCATCTGTTCTGATGCCCTCCGTAGAAATATCTTTTACCGTATATATGACTCCACCTCATCCTTTCCTCCTCCCCTCCTCCTCCTTGTCCTCCTCCTCGTCCTCCTCATTCTCCTCCTCGTCCTTCTCCTCCTTCTCCTCTTCGTCCTCCTCCTTCTCCTCTTCGTCAAAAACCTTCCCCTCCTCGCCCTTCTCCTCGTCCTTCAATTCGTCCTCCTCCTCGTCCCCCTCTGTCCCCCTTGTCCTCCTCGACCTCCTCGTCATCCTCCTCGCCCTCTTCCTTCTCCTCCTCGTCCTTCTCCTCGTCCTTCTCTCGTCCTTGTCCTCGTCCCCCTCGGCCCCCCTTGTCCTCCTCGTCCTACTTCGTTCCCCCTCGGACCCCTTGTCCTCCTCGACCGCCTCGTCCACCTTCTCTTCCTTGTCCCACTCCTCTTATTCCTACTCCTCCTCCTCCTCCTCACCTCCTCCTCTATTCCACTTTGTTACCATCGTCACTTACTCAGTGCAGTTGCCTGTTTCTCTTCCGAAGATGAAAGATTCTCGCCACTTCAACAGCGAACGTTTGTGTTCAGGAGTTTGGTATTTCCTCGGCTGCGAAGGCGATAACGTTTCCCCTCGTCCCGTTCCAGTTCATTTCCCACAAGTTGATTTCCTATGCAATTTTTTGTTACTGACAGCTGGGCAGATTTTTTTTTTTTTTTTTTTTTTTTTGTCTGCTTCGGTTCCTCTCGCTTCTTATTCTTTTGATCTATTATTATTATTATTATTATTATTATTATTATTATTATTATTATTATTATTATTATTATTATTATTATTATTATTATTATTATTATTATTATTATAATTTTTATTATTATTATTATTATTATTATTATTATTATTATTATTATTATTATTATTATTATTATTATTATTATTATTATTATTATTATTATTATTATTATTATTATTATTATTATTATTTTTTTTTTTATTATTATTATTATTATTAATTATTGTTATTATTATTATTATTATTATTATTATTATTATTATTATTATTATTATTATTATTATTATTATTATCATTAATTATAATAATATAATTTATTATTATAATTTATTATAATTAATATTATTATGATTATTATTATTGTTATCATCATTATTATTATTATTATTATTATTATTATTATTATCATTACTATTATTATGATTATTATTATTATTGTTATCATTATTATTATTATCATTTTTATTATTACTATCTTTATTATCATTATTATTATTATTTCATTATTATTATTATCTTTATTATTATTATTATCATTATCTTTATTTTTATTTTTATTATTATTATTACTATTATTACTATTATTACTATTACTATTATAGCTATTACTGTTATTATTATTAGTTATTATTATTACTGTTATTATTATTATTACTATTATTATTATTATTACTATCATTATTATTATTATTATTATTATTATTATCATTATCATTATTATTATTGTTATTACTATCATTATTATTATTATTACTATTATTATTATCATTATAACTTTTATTATTATTACTATTATTATCATTATAACTATTATTATTATTACTATTATTATTATTACTATCATCATTATTACTATTACTATTATTACTATTATTATTACTATTATTGCCATTATCATTACTACTATTACTATTATTATTACTATTATTATTATTACTATTACTTTACAATCATTACTATCATTACTATCATTATCATTATTATCATTATCATTATTATCATTATCATTATTATCTTTATTATTATCATTATTATTATTATTATTTTATTATTATCATTATTATTATTATTATTATTATTATTATTATTATTATTATTATTATTATTATTATTATTATTATTATTATTATTATTATTATTATTACTATCATTATTAATTATTATTATTATTATCATTATTATTACTTTTTTCATCGACTTATTACTTCTCGTGATTCGTTTTGCTGTGGTGATGTTCAGTCATCTAAAAGGAATCGTCTGGTTGGTGTGATAATGGATCTCAGGAAACACCACATCATCTTTTTTGTGAAGACTGGCCAGTTGTAAAACTAGTACAAATTGTATATTGACAGTATATTGCTGTATCACTGTTAACTTGGTAAAGCGATTATTATTACCATTATTATTATTATCATTATCATTACAAACACACACACACACACACACACACACACACACACACACACACACACAGAGTGATGGATACCGTGAATTATTTAGATAAACAGTGTGTGCAAACAGTATTCAAGATTTTAAGAAAAAACTTGATGCTGAAAGATACAAAGACGTGTCCCTACGAGCATAATTCCCTTCCCGTATAATACAACTAGGTAAACGCGCATACACACACACACACACACACACACACACACACACACACACACACACACACACACACACACACACACACACACACACACACACACACACACACATATACGACTCGGTGGCGCGGTTGGTAGAGTCACAGTCTGTCAGCACGGGGGTGACGGCGGTACCTGGTTCGATTCCTGCCCAGGGCTGAAATTATTTCAGTATCGCTGCGCTTCGAGTCGTTACTCCAACTCTCGTGGTCGGGGAGTTGGGTGTGTGTGTGCGTGTAAGGTCATAGACCCATAGATCGGTCATACGAGCTCTGAGCTCTCTTCCGGGAGGGAAATAGCTGTCGATCACGAGTCCAACACGTGATCCAAAAAGACCAAGGTGAATACACACACACACACACACACACACACACACACACACACACACACACACACACACACACACACACACACACACACACGCGCACCACGCACACACGCACACACGCACACACACACCCCCACACACACACACTCACACACCCGCACACACACAGATATAGATATATATATATACATATGACTATATATATATATATATATATATACATATATATATATATATATGTGTGTGTGTGTGTGTGTGTGTGTGTGTGTATGTATATATGTACATATATGTGTATATATGTATATATATGTGTGTGTATATACGTATATATGTATATATATATATATAATATATATATATATATATATATGTGTGTGTGTGTGTGTATATACGTATATATTTATATATATATGTATATATATGTATATATATATTTATATATATATGTATATATATATATATATATTTATATATATGTATATATATATTTATATATATATATATGTATATATATATATTTATATATATATTATATATATATTTATATATATATATATATATATATATAATTTATATATATATATATATATATATAATATATATATATATACATATATATATATATTTATATATATACATATATATTATATATTTATATATTTATATTCATATTTATATATATTTATATATATATATATACACACACACGTATATACACATGCACACACACACACACACATATATGGCCGCGTGGCAAGCAAACAAGCGCGCTTACTCGCACACGAGAGGCGCACCCACACAAAGAAGATTAATATTAATATCTTGGCCCAGGAGCTGAGGGATGACATACATTTGAATTATGGAGGATAACGCGGAAGTAATATGTGGGAACGTGATGATTGAAATTCATATTATCATAAAAAAAATAACAGTAGTGAAGGTGAAAAAGAGATGCATTTAAAGTGTTATGGACGTATGACAAAATCACATCATACTAGACTAGTGGAGATTTCTGCAAAAATCTGCGGGAATTCTTGAGGAAGAGGAGGATCGTTGTTCCCAGTGTTAAACGACAGAGTAATTACTATCAGGATGTCAGGAGGAAGCGCGTTAAGATAAATGAAAAAGACGTCGACCTAATCTTTTCACTTGAAGAAGTCTTTGGTGGACGGTGCGAGGCTCTTGAAGAACACTTTACCTGTTATTGGGAAAAGTATTAACAGTATAACAAAAATCGATGGTCTAACGAAAGAAAGAAAGAAAGAAAGAACTCATTTAATTTAGGAAAGAGAAGTCTCCCACCCTAGTCCATTTTTTTTTTTTTTTAATCTGAATAGTATGAATAAGGGACTATACAGGGTAAGGACCTCAAATTAAATAACGAGAGTGAGCGATTGGTCGCGTGATTGGTTGAGATAGTGAGTGAGTGATTTAGTTGGGGGGGTGGATGATTGAGCGAGTGAGTTTAGTTGGGGAATGGCATAGGTTGCTTGGAATCGATAACCTGCATGGAAGGAATAAAGAGTGAGTGACACACTAATGTAAGAAGTGAAAAAATGGTCTTAATTTCACAACATGTGTGTTAACCTCCTCGCTAACTTCATATTCCTCAGACTGACTTTAGTGTCTGACACCAGGAAGAATAAGTCTGCATCGTTAGTCATTGCGGTGAGGGAATGACCCAAAATGACACGAGTCCTCAGCTGAATAAAATCGTTAGGTATTTTACTAAAATAAAGCGTACAGAGATAACTTTATTTTATTCACAGTGAATTAAGGTTCAGAGCTCCCGATCTTGCCTAAGGCCTGACGGAATTCGACGGAAGGCCTCTTTCAACGACCCCCCCCCCCCTGTCGCCATCGGAGGGGACACCACACAGCCGAATAAAGTCGTCTCGCGTGGTAGAGATGCATTTCACTGAATCTGTCTTAGCCAACATAAGACGTTTTTGTGAAGGGGATGGGAGGTCACTGTACCAAGGGACGTAGTTTTATAAACCTTTCGACATTCCTTGCGAACGCTTTCTACAATTTGAGAGTAGATTTTTAATTTGTTTTCTCGTTAAGTATAAAACTTATAGGCAATGAAGTTAGTAAAGTCGTGTTTTCTAACTGAAGAAAGATTTTGCTGGAACTGGCGAAGTGCTTTAAGAGTACGTTAGATAACTTTATGGATGGGGATGAAAGACGGCAATGGACATGAACTGCCTAGTGTAGGTCATATGGTCTCTTGCAGTCTCCTCCATTCTTATGTACGGTCCTTTGGCTCCGGTGATGCCTCTTACGAACTGAAGTCTGAAGAACATGAGGCGATTCTTCAGCCGACGGCCGCGTCGCGGTGAGGAATGGCTCAGCGATTCATTGCTTTCCGTCAAGATCGCTCTAAATCTATCGCTATCGAGGCAGTGCCACGAGATGGGGAGAATAGCCTGGCACCAGGAAAGGCAAAGTGCCAACTGCTATACCGAAAAGAGTTCTTCAAGATTGGTTAGAACTCCTTTTTTTTTCTACCAAGGGAGATGTTATAGAAAGGAATGAAATAATGAAAAAGCACCACCCGGTAAAGAAGGACTGGACTTTGTTTTTTTTTTTTTTTTTTTTGTTTGATAAGTTGACTCTGATTGCTGCTCGGTGTCCTCATTCACTTGAGGGAAATCCTTCCTCCAGCCGAAGGATAAATCTTGTCACAGTTAATCCTCTCGTCGTTTTTTCGACTTCATATTAAATCTGGCCGACGTCGAGGGGGGTTTCGTTCTATCGAGCATCCATCTCACTGGTCGAGGGATTAAATCTGCCATGATGAACCCTTTCTTTGTGTTGGCTGCTTACCCAGATGGTCAGTAAGCGATTTCAATTAACTGAAGGAAAGCCTCTTCTCAGATTAATTACATATGAACATATTAATGGAGAGGTTTTAAGAGACCATAAAGCCTACACCATATAGTTCCATGTCTCTTACCACCTTTCATGCCTATATGTAAAGTTATCTAACCTTCTTTTAGAACAACTAATAGTTTCAGCGCTCAGTACATTGTTACTGTCTATTCCATTCGTTAACCAATCTGTTGATAAACCAGCTCTTTCCTATCTCCTTCTTAAATCTTTTCATGCTGAGCTGAATCTTCTCTAATTGATGATGATGATGATATGGTTTAACGTCACACACTCCCCCCTATCGGGAGGCTAGTACGGTGCCCCTCACAGAGGGCTTTGTAGCATGGAATTTAATGAACCATGCCCTTGGTTCAACTTCACCGGTGGCAGGATTCGAACCGCCCTCACCTCGACCTTCGCCGCAAGTAACGACGCCCTAAAGCGCTCAGCCACCGAGCTTCCTAATTAACGATGATAAAAGCCTTCGGAGTGTTGAACGATAATCATGAGAGCTCGGTGTGTCCGGATAATTTATTCTTTTTTAATTCTTTACTACCAAGGTTTCCCTTATTCGGAATAACGTCACCAAGAGTCTCACACTATGGTAAGATTCTTTGCCGTGCCTTATTCGACACAGTGGACACCAAAAGGTTTTAAAAGGGAGCTAAAGGTTCTTGTTTGAGATATAAGAACTCGCAGGTTCCCGAAATGACT
>NC_134781.1:73914335-73916835 GCF_046742065.1 Oratosquilla oratoria | reverse complement strand
GGGTGGTGGTGGAGGGCGGGAGAGGGGGCGGTATCTCATTAATACGAGAAGACGAGGGTTGGGGGGTTAGGGGGTTGCGGGGTCGGTTGGGGGGAGGATGGAAGGAGTGGGTAGGAGGAGGTGGAGGGGGGGGTTTCGGAGAGAGGTCATGCTAGGTAGTAGCTTGGTGCTGCTATACAAAGCGATGACAGAAGTCATGTTGCATTGGATATTAATGATAGGACTACATTCTCTGATAAACATAGCTTCTAGAAGCTTAAGTTTACGTACATCCCTATTACTTGCTATAATCCTAGTGTTTGAAACTAGGTATTCTCGGGTGGCTGTTAGGTTATGGTATTTCTTTAAGTGATGTTTTATAGCCCCATTTTGTAAATGCATAGTAATTCTCCTACTGAGACTACATCTAGTAAAACCAATATATGCTGTATGACGGGCTACACAGTTCCCGGTGCTACAGGTGAATTCATAAACACAATTAGTTTTAGACATAGTCTCAGTATTACTATTTAAGTTATTAGTAATAACCAATGAACTAGCTTTAGGGTTGGAGTAGTATACAACCACCCGGATTTCCTTATCTTTAGATACCGGATGACAGTTCTTAGTGATGATGTCTTTAATTATTTTTTTTCATCTTTCTTGTAACCCTTGTTGAAGATGTTATGGTAGTATATATCAATGAATTGGGGCTTAGGGGATGTTTGTGGGGAAAGGTGGTCACACAACATTTTATTACAAATTACATCAAAATCCCTATTAGGGAAACCATTATTCACCAGAATCTGGCGGATGTGCTGCAATTCTGTATGCAGAGCCTGCCAGGAAGAACACACTTTGATAGCCCTACGGACATACGCTTTAATCACACTGGTTTTATAGCTAGTCGGGCACTCACTTTTGTAGTTCAAACACTTCTCAGAGTTCGTAGGTTTCCTATACACCTTCGTTGTAAATTCCCCGGAAGAAGAGTCCACTAAAATATCGAGGAAAGGGAGTTTGCCATCCTTATTCATTTCAGTCGTGAAGCTAAGACCAGATTCCTCCTGGAGGCGCAGTCTCAATCCCTGGAGAAGGGCTTCTGACTGTGCGCACACAAAGATATCGTCTATGTACCTGAAGTATAATGAAGGTTTGGTGACGTCATCTTTAAAGACTGCTTCCTCTACTTCCTCACCACCTCTCCGAGTTGCCATAGTTGGTGGCGAATGTGAACATCACAATAGTAGTGAAAACGATGAAGATAAATATTTAATTAATAATATTAACAATAATAACAAACATGATAGTAGCAATACAGGAAATAATAACAATAAAATAAAAGTAATAATAAAAACGATAATAAAAATAAAAATGATAATACTAATAACCAAGAAATAGAAAATAATTATTAATAGTAATTATGACAATAATAGTGAAAACAATGATAATAAAAACGAAAAATTAATTAAATATTTAAATAGTAACAATAATAATAACAATAATAATAATAGAGATAATGAAAGTAATAATAATAAAGATGGTAATAATAAAAATAAAAATGTAATGATAAAATTATAAATATAATGATAGAAATAATAAATAATAGTTATAATAACAATGATAATAATAATAGTGTTGAAAATAAACAAATAGCATTAAAATAATAAATTATGATAAAAAGTTGGGGCAAGGTAGCATGGAGGAACTTCAGAGTGAAAGAAAGAAAGCTGGGGAGGGTAGGCCGAAGTGGGAAAAAGGTATCTACTTAGGGTCGGGGGGTCTGGGAAGCCATTCTTGGAGGGCAAGTGTCGCGGTAGATTTTGTCCATTTCGAGTCACCAGTTCTCTTGTTTGTGTTTTTGTGGTTGGCAATGTAGGGACGTCACTACGGAAAGCCATTAAAATCAGACAGAGGAAAGGATGTGAAGAGAGGACAAATTTACGATACCTTGTGGTTCCTAACTCTGGCCTCTCTCACATGCTTTCCAAAACGTTGAGACAGACAGGACTCATCATAGTAAATGACACAGGGAAGAAAATAGGACACTTGACCACCAACAGAACCAAGACGAACCGTGACAATAGCATCGTTTACAAAATTCCCTGCAAAGGATGTGACTGTGCATACTACGGAGAGACATACAGAGGACTTAACAACAGACTCAAGGAACACAAAGCGGACATTAGACACCACCGAGAAACCAACGCTCTAGTTAACCACATTGACACAGAGGGACATTTGCCTAACTGGGAGGGTTCCACCATTCTAGCTAAAGGACTACACAAGAAACAACGGAAAATAATTGAATCACTTTACATTGCCAACCACAAAAACACAAACAAGAGAACTGGTGACTCGAAATGGACAAAATCTACCGCGACACTTGCCCTCCAAGAATGGCTTCCCACACACACCCTAAGTAGATACCTTTTTTCCCACTTCGGCCTACCCTCTCCAGCTTTCTTCCTTTCACTCTGAAGTTCCTCCATGCTACCTTGCCCCAACTTTTTATCATGAT
>NC_134781.1:73906835-73909335 GCF_046742065.1 Oratosquilla oratoria | reverse complement strand
AAATAAATGAATAGATATAGAATAACAAGAAAGCGATTTAAGGAGATGTGAAGTAAAATAAACATAGGAAACTATAGTGTGTGGGTCGTACGCAAAAATATTAAAAAGTTGCAGAGAAATGCATCAGACAAAATGAAAATGAGAGCAAAACAAATGTGTCGAACGACGAGGCAACTTGTTTGGAACAAAAAAGTAGACGAGAAAATATATAGAAAAGAAACAGAGGCAGCTTGACAAGGGGGAGAATACAAAAGAAGAGAGAGAGAAAGAGAGTGAGAGAGAAAGAGAAAGAGAGAGAGAGAGAGAGAGAGAGAGGGAGAGAGAGCGAGAGAGAGAGAGAGAGAGAGAGAGAGAGAGAGAGAGAGAGAGAGAGAGAGAGAGAGAGAGAGAGAGAGAGAGAGAGAGAGAGAGAGAGAGAGAGAGAGAGGGAGAGAGAAAGAGAAAGAGAGAGATAGATAGAGAAAGAGAGAAAGAGAGAGAGGGAGAGAGAGAGAGATAGACAGAGAGAGCGAGAGAGAGAGAGAAAGAGAGAGTGATAATGAGAATGGTTAACGAATGGAATAAACTTAGTAACCATGTAGTGAATGCTGAAGCAATTGGTTATCTTAAGAGAAGATTAGATAACTTCATGGATAAGGATAAAAGGTGATAAGGGACATGGAACTGCCTAGTGTAGGTCTTATGGTCTCTTTTAGTCTCCTCCATTCTTATGTTCTTATCTTCTTGAGACAGTATGAGGGATTAGGAAGAGGAAGAGGAGAAGGGAAAGGGAGAGAAAGAGGAAGAGAGAGGGAGAGATAGAGCAGGAAGAAGATATACTGTTATCATAGTTTTATACCTTTGTAATTGCGAATAGAAAAATTAAGTGCCGCAGAGGAGTTGGCTTCCCGTCCCTGACGCCTCGTTCAGAGGCCTCGTACACGCACCTTTCTACAAGGCAGGAGACGACGCTATCAACACGAGTAATCGACTTTTGATTGATTTGCTCTATTCTCCACACCACACGTAATTAGTTTCCGGCGCTGTATCTGATCGTTCGTGTGGCACCAAATATTACTCAGTCATCAAATACTAATAAAACTGAAGAACGAAAGTTGCGAAACCACACACGTATACACACACACACACGCACACACACACACACACACACACACACACACACACACACACACACACACACACACACACACACACACACACACACACACACACACACACACACACACACACACCCACATATATATATATATATATATATATATATATATATATATATATATATATATGCATATATAGATAAAAACCTAAAATATTGGGTGAGGAAAAATGGACAGAAATTAGTTTTAGAGTAAAAAGGGCTGGAAAATGCTTCTGAAATTGTGGGCACAGGAAAGTTATTTAACTGTGGATATCAATCATGGGTGAAATACACGATTCATCTACACATTATAAAGGAAGTCAACCCGTTTGCATTTTATCTTTGTGCGATCGCACCTTTGGAATTACAAATTAAATTTAGGATCCAGGAGAGTGAGGGACACAGGAAGAGGGAGAGGGAAAGGGAGAGCGAAAGAGAAGTAGTAAAGATAAAAATATATATACATATATATATTCTAATTCCTTGCAAACACTATCGAAACTAACAAGAAGCTCGATGGAAGCATGCGCGCACACACACACACACACACACACACACACACACACACACACACACACACACACACACACACACACACACACACACACACACACACACACACCTGTTCACCTAGCAGCGAGTAGGTACGGGATGTTAGTCAAGGAGTTGTGACCTTGCATTCCCGGTGTGTGATGTGTGAGTGGTCTCAGACCTACCCAGAGATCGGCTAATAATGAGCTCTGAGCTCGCTGCCGTAGGATGGTGTCTGGCTGTCTCGACAAGAGGCTGCAGCAGATCCGTATCCGTGGTGAATACACACACACACACACACACACACACACACACACACACACACACACACACACACACACACACACACACACACACACACACACACACACACACAGGGTGAGTTATATTGAGTCAGATTAAGTTAAAATGGCTGAAGGTGAGTCAAAGTGAGCCATACTAAGTCAGCATGAGTCAGAGACAGAAAGACAGAGGTTAACAGAAACAGGGAGACGCGTTAAAATTGTTCTCAATCCAGTGAAACAATGCTTCATTCTAAATAGTAACAAATCCGAAGTGATTACTCCAAGAGACTCTTAGCTTCGACTGTCTGGGCAAAAGATCGTTTAAGGTAGTCTTTGGATTTGAAAACAAGAGTTCTAAGTCCTTTTTTTGTAGCTGGAAGCGTGGATACTGTAAGTGTTGTTGTAACATATTACGTCAAAATAGGTGGCCAGCTAGAGTCAACAAAAGGAGAAAGAAGGGAATAAGAATGTACTGCTCAACTCCCGCGGTGTGAGTCCCGGATGTACACTGACTAAAGGCAAATTCTTCAGACTACGGGACACTGGG
>NC_134781.1:73886835-73901835 GCF_046742065.1 Oratosquilla oratoria | reverse complement strand
GTGTAAAAAATATTCACTATTTTGGAAGACTATCGTCGGAGAGTCATAATGTTTTTGCACAGAATTCCAAAGATAATTCCCTGCGCAACTATACAAGAATTTCAGCGAGCAAAATCAGAGCAAGATTTCAGATGTGAAACAAACACAGAGTTGAAATTAAGAAAAGGAAGGGAGGAAAGAGGACGAATAAACGCAAATGGAGAAGTTAATGGAGTCAGAGGAAGAAAGAAGCAATACGAATGTAAATAAGAAAAGAAAGAAAAAAGTCAAAGAAAGGAAGAAGAAGAAGAAAGAAGAGATATATCTCATTGTGATGAACTTTTTATTTGAAATTATTTTTTCTGGTGAAAAATACGATTTTATTTAGCTTGAACCAACATCATTTGAAATATAGATATTATGAAATCAAAATTACAATCAAGTGAAAATTGCAGACTAAGCACATAAATCAGTTTGAATAATCAAATAAATAAATAAGTAAAATATATAAATAGAAAGATAAATTGAAACATACATGGATAGGTGGACGATTAAGTAGACTCTGAATAAACAAGCAAGACATGAGTAAGTGAATAACTGAACGAATAAATAAATATGTGGGCAAATAAACTGTGCAAATAGAGATATGTGTATAATAGATAACAAATAAGTAAAGAAATGGTAAATCATGTAATGGTAGCATTAAACATTTCTTGTATATTATACATACGTACTTGTAGTATTGTATATTTATTATTGTATATTGATTTTATGATAGATAACAAATAAGTAAAGAAATGAAAAATCATGTAATGGTAGCATTAAACATTTCTTGTATATTATACATACGTACTTGTAGTATTGTATATTTATTATTGTATATTGATTTTATTATTATCATTGTATATTAATTTGCGCGTTTTTGTAAGAGAAACAAGACGAATTGTACATGTTTTTCCCGCGCAAAGTAAGCTTGTTGTCAATCTTGGTCTCGTCTCCAAAGTGAGAGCACGTTTTGTTTATGTAGTGCTATTCAGTTATTAATCTATTAATACTCAATGTTTCATCTGCCACTCCTATAACAACCAGTTAGTCCGTAAATCACTCAATCAATAAATAAATCAGAGCAGAAATGTAATAAACGAATAAATGAATACATGGGCAACTACACCTAGATTATGCAACTTACTATAGTTAGATGTCAAGAGGAGTTTCTAGACGTCGAAGAAAATATAGTAATGTGGCGTAATCGGAATCTTGCTGGGCCCGCATTCGCTTGAATCTGGGTTCGAATCCCGCACTTCTATCCGATTCCCAGCAGTAACTGTTACTTGCCCCAATATTCCAAGTGGATAGGGCAAAGATGACGGCTTCGGCCGTAGCCACATGCATTGTAGTCCTTTCTCCTCACTTTTATTACTTATTCATTTATTTATTTATTAATCAATAAATTAATTCATTTATTCATTTATTTATCTATTCATTTGTTTATTTATTTAGTCAATTATCTATTTATTCGTTCATTCATTTATCTATTATCATTTATTTATCTTATCTATTTATTCATTTATTTATTCATTATTTACATTTATTTATTTATTTATTCGTTCATTCATTTATCTATTATTCATTTATTTATTTTACTTATCTCTTTATTCATTTATTTATTCATTTATTTATTTATCTATTTACTTATTTATTTATTATTATAGTATTATTTTTTTCACTCGATGGTGTAGCATATCTGACAGAAAGACCTTCAGAGAGACCTTGTGTACTAGCGCCGCTATGTGAGTGGGGCAACACGCCCCCCTACGGCGTTTGGCCCCAATTGATGATGATGTATAGCATATGTGTATGCCCTGTTACGATATATAATAAAAGAGGAGCGGGTCGAAGAAATTGGAAAATCTCTTCAAAACGAGACTTTGATGACTTATATGTAAGGACAAGAAAGAATTGTCACAGGACTGTCTATAGACAGTCATGAAATAACAAGGACAAGAACAATACATTTCAGACTGACAGAATAGAATGACAGCTGGAATGAAGGGAAACAGTTTTCGTGGATTTCCTGAAAGCTCTATTTCTTCGAAATAACTAAGTTACAAGATTCTTCATAGATATATGTATGTCTCCACCAAAACATTTATTCCTCTACCAAAGAAATATTTTTACATTTGTTCCTGTGTATGAAAAAATCATGATGCCTTTTATAAGCTCAGCCACGGTGCAGTAAGAACCAATTTTATCGTATTCTAGCATACAGCATACAGCATACAAATGCTGTATGCTGTCATGGGTGTAAAAATGGATTAATTTTGTGAGATCAGATTACAAGATAATAGAGAGTAAAATGAGTGAGGACATTAACCCTTGGAATATTACCAAGAAGGATACTACATAGATAATCACGACACCGCATGGAAAATAAACACATTAGACCATGAATTCATTATGAACGAGTGTAACAATTCATATGCAATATGCACTTTGTTTTGAACTTCTGCAGAGCGTTTCACTGAGAATGTTAAGGAGTGAGAGGAAGGAGAGAATTTACAAGAACTGCAAAGAAAGATAAAAAAAAAAAACGGGAAGGACGGCGCAGAAGACGAAAGGAAGAATAAATGTAATAAGGATAATAAATAAAGGTAATATTTAGGACAAAATAAATTTATTCAGAAGGAAACAAATATTGAAACGAATTCTACGGAAAGACGGAGGTTCCGAACAGGGAATAGGAAGAGCTGAAAGAAGAGGAGAAAGGAGTCAGAATGAAAAAAGGTGTAAAGAAAGAAAATGCAAGAAAGCAATCTCAGACGTAAGAGAAAGGGGCAACGAAAAAAAAAAGAAAAAGAAATAGAGATAGATAACGACGATTGACAGGCAAATTCGTCATTCGGGTGGGAGAGGGAGTGCTAATGGGAGAAGAAGCAATACAGACGACGAACAAGAGAAAGAGAGGATTGGGAACAGGAATAACGAGAAGGCATAGAAAGGCGAATAAGGAAATGAAGGAGGCAGTTTGTGCCATACATTTTTAGGATCTCTCTCTCTTGTGTGTGTGTGTGTGTGTGTGTGTGTGTGTGTGTGTGTGTGTGTGTGTGTGTGTGTGTGTATTCACCTTGGTCTTTCACCTTGGTCTTTGGATCACGTGTTGGACCCGTGATCGATGGCTATTTCCCTCCCGGAAGAGAGCTCAGAGCTCGTATGACCGATCAGTGGGTAATACTATGACCATACACACACACACACACACACATACACACAACTCCCCACCCACGAGAATCAGAGTAACGACCCGAAGCGCAGCGATACCGAAATAATTCCGGCCCTGGGCAGGATTCGAACCAGATACTGCGGGCACCACCGCGCTGGCAGTCCAGTGCTCTACCAACCGCGCCACCGAGTCGTGTGTGTGTGTGTGTGTGTGTGTGTGTGTGTGTGTGTGTGTGTGTGTGTGTGTGTGTGTGTGTGTGTGTGTGTGTGTGTGTGTGTGTGTGTGTGTGTGTGTGTGTGTGTCTATTTCTGTCACAATGTCTCTACCTCTTCCTCTATCCCAATCTCTCTCTCTCTCTCTCTCTCTCTCTCTCTCTCTCTCTCTCTCTCTCTATATATAGATATATATATATATATATATATATATATATATAGATATATATATATATATATGGAATTATTTTCTGTTAATATTGTAACCCTCCCTTCCTCAATACAGACATAATTTGCAGATTCCGATATAGTCAACTGTAATCCAGTTCATTCGTCTTGGAGGCGGCCTTTTCAGACACATGGACACTTCTTAGTGGGATGGATTCTACTGGCATTGGTTACATCTGGTTCGAAAGTGTGTCTCTGTGTTCACGGGTCAAGAAGGAAAGGCGCGGAAACATAAGAATGGAGAAGACTGCAAGAGACCATGAGGCCTACACAAGGCAGTTCCATGTCCCTTACCACCTGTCATATGTATCCATAAAGTTATCTTATTTTCTCTTCAAAGAACCAATTGTTTCAGCGATAATTACATAGTTACTAAGTCTATTTCTATATTGATACTAAGTCTATTTCATCCGTTAACGACTTTGCTGGCAAACCAGTTCTTGCGTATTTCCTTCTTAGATCTAGATTTGTGATGTGAAGGTGAATGTTTCAGAAGAAAAAACTGAAAGGGTTCTGAAGTCCTACCATATCGAGAGATATGTGTTTTGCCGCTAGGATTTTCTTTGCGACCTCTCGGAATGCTTTTGAGAGTCACAAAGTATTTACCACTGATAATGGAGGAAGTCTCCGTGGATTTAAAGTAAATGTAATATGGGAAATGTTCACAATATTCAGGACAAAATCTTTAATGTTTGATTCACTTTAATGACTAAAACCAGAGGGGAAGAAGGAAAGAGAGAAAGAAGAGAGAGGGTGGGAGTAGATGAGAGATTAGGAAGGATAAAGAGGGAGAGAAGGAAGGGGAAGAGAGGGATTAAAGAGGAGGAATAAAAGTGAGAGTTGGAGAAGATAGGAGAGAAAGTAGAGGAAAAAGAGATGTGAAAGGAGGGGGAGGGAGATCAAGAGGAGTGGATGAAGAGTGTTGGATTGTGGGAAAGTAGAGATGATAATGGAAGATGACAAGAATCAAACCAAAATGGAGATTACCTTAAAAAATGATAATAAAAAAAAATCGTAGTCAAAGTGACTGGAAGAAAGATAAAATATAGATAAAGGAAATGAATACGAATTAAGGGAAGGGAACGAAATAAACAAAAATAATAAAGGAGACATATCGCAACAGAAAATGACTAAGGAATGGAAAGGGGAGGAATTGAAGAAGGAAGAAGACAGAAATGAAAAGGAGAAAAGACGGGAGACATCGCAAATAGAAAGGAGAAAACAAGTGAGGGATCCGGAAAAGAAGCTCGAAGGATGAGAAAAGATGCGAGAAATGTTTTGAAGAAGAGAAATTGGCAAAGAGAATGGGAGACGGAAAGAAATGGGGTTAGCAAAACGGTTGTCGATGCAAGGAAAGAAGAGGAAAACGAAGAAGAAGAAAAAAAAAAGCAATTTTGAACAAAGTCGGAAAGGGACAATGGAATGAGAGGATGTGAAATTAGAGTGAGAGATCGGAGACAACCTGGATTAAATAGTTCTGCAAGATCTAGGAAAAAGCTTGTGAAATCATCATCATGGTGAAGTAGCTAAGAAACAAGACACTTGGAAAACTATCAGTAATCGATAGTTAGGAAAAGAAGAAAGAGAGGGAGGAGGGGCATCCTAAATTGCAAGACTTATGCAATATGCCACGTACCCACGTACGCTGTCCTAAAGAGTGAGACAGGTGTAAAGATGATACAAAGAACAGCTGCGAAAAGGGAAGGAGTGGGAGTGAGGGGTGCAGACAGTAGACAGAGGGGGTGGGGAGGGGGGGAAGATATATTTTTTGGGGGGAGTGGGGGAGTGAAATGTCACTCCCACGGGCTTTGTTTGATCCTGTGTGGTGGGCGTTTATGGAAAACACACCTTGCACAGATAAAGTGGGATGTTTTATCTCAAAGTCTCACCACACTGAGAGAGATAGAGATAGAGATAGAGAGAGATCCAGAAGATCCAGAAGGGGAGACTCTTATGGAAAACCCAATTAAAATGATCAAATTTACAGCAAACCCTCTCTGAAGAGAGTATCTGGAATAGGTTGATGCGATAGTTGATTATTTGGGGGGGATTCTAATGTTAAGAGATAAAAATGTAAAACTGAAAACTTCATACTCCGTTCCGAGGGTCATCCATCAGATGACTAAAATCTCTTGCTGCTTGTCACCATTAAAACGTGAAATTATGATGCCGCCAAAATGGGAACTGTGCCAAAAGTTTAGCCCTCATTTGGTCGAGAAGCTACATCTAAACCGAATGAAATCGTATGCTCTCTCTCTCTCTCTCTCTCTCTCTCTCTCTCTCTCTCTCTCTCTCTCTCTCTCTCTCTCTCTCTCTCTCTCTCTCTCTCTCTCTCTCTCTCTTTCTCTTTCAGTCTCTCCCTCTCTCTCCTCATCTCTCTCACCCTCTGTCTCTCTCTCTGTCACCCTCTCTCTGTATGTCTCTCTCTCTCTTTCTCTTTATTTATTTCTCTCTCTTTTCTCTCTCTCTCTCTCTCTCTCTCTTTCTCTTCTCTTTCAGTCTGTCCTTCTCTTTCCCTTTCTCTCACCCTCTGTCTCTCTCTGTCTCTCCCTCCTCTCCCTTTCTCTTTCATTCTCTCCCTCTCTCTCCATCTCTCTCACTCTCTTCCTCTCTCTGTCACCCTCTCTCAGTATGTCTCTCTCTCTCTCCCTCTCTCTCTCTCTCTCTCTCTCTCTCTCTCTCTCTCTCTCTCTCTCTCTCTCTCTCTCTCTCTCTCTCTCTCTCTCTCTCTCTCTCTCTCTCTCTCTCTCTCTCTCTCTCTGTTTCTGTCTCTCTCTCTTTCTCTCTCTCTCGGTTTCTGTCTCTGTCTCTGTCTCTTTTTCTGTTTCCCTCACCCTTTGGACCTGTTCCTCTTCGTTCACAATTCACGCCGATGCTTCCTTCATTTCCTGACCCCTCCTCCTCCTCCTCCTCCTCCTCCTCCTCCTCCTCCTCCTCCTCCTCCTCTTCCCCCCCCACGTTCCCTTTACGCTCTATTTGCTCTCTACTCACGTTGTCCATCTCTTCTGGTCAAATCAAACAATTTTCTCTCTTCAGGTTCCTCTTCTTCGTTCCATACCGCCTCTTTTTTACCTCTCTCCTTCCCCTCACCTATTCGTCTCTTCTCCTCTTATCTATTCTTCGCTACTCTTTTCTCCTCTTCTCATTCTCCTCTTGATTCTCTTCTTTCTCGCTCTCTTCCTAATTCAGTGTATTTAATGTATCAACCGCCGCTACGTGCTAAGTTACATCACCTCCTCTCCTCCTCTTTTTCTTATTTCTCATCCTCCTACTCCTCTCTTCCTTCTCTCCTCTCCTCTCCTCCACCTCTACTCTGACTCCTCTCTTTTTCTAATCTCCTTCCTCCTTCCTCCTTCCTGTTGCGAATCTTCCTCTTTTCGCGTTACTCCTCCTCCTCTCTGCTCTCTTCCTTCTACTTTTTTCTATTTCTTCCTTCCTCTTCTTTTCCCATGATATAATATTTATTTCTCTTTTCCCCCCATATCTCCCCCCCCCCTCTCTCTCTCTCTCTCTCTCTCTCTCTCTCTCTCTCTCTCTCTCTCTCTCTCTCTCTCTCTCTCTCTCTCTCTCTCTCTCTCTCTCTCTCTCTCTCTCTCACCCCCTCTCTATCTCTCTCTCTCTCTCTCTTTCAATCTCTCTCTCTCTCTCTCTCTCTCTCTCTCTCTCTCTCTCTCTCTCTCTCTCTCTCTCTCTCTCTCTCTCTCTCTCTCTTACCCCCTCTCTATCTGTCTCTCTCTCTATCTATTTATCGCTCTCTTTCTCTCTCTCTCCTACCCCCTCTCTATCTATCGCTCCTCTATTTTCACCTCTATATTCTTCAAAATCGTCTCATTATCTATTAATTTTCCACTCCACCTTCCCTTCCTCATGCATCTATCGTCGCACTGTTAATGCCAATCACATCCATTTCTCCTCCTCGGGTTCTCTTTCCTTTTAACTCTCTTTGCCTTTCCTATAAGCTTTATCATGTCATCAGTTTAGCTTCTTCCATGTTCTCCTTTAGTCTTTGGTTTTTCTCTTCTTCTTTAGTTTCGCTCAAGGGGCACAACGAAATTGATGGAATTGTCTATGAAATGATTAAGTAGATAAATACATGATAAGTAAATGATAGAAATATATGAGCAGATTAATATATAAATGAATAAACAGATTTATAAATGTATGAATAGATAATCAAATAGAAAAATAAATACATAGATAAAAAAGTTAATGAACAAACTTATAGGTAATGAACCAACGAATAAACATTTAAATGAATAAATATACAAATAAATGATAATTAGACAATGATTATATAAATAGATAAACAATAGATGAAAAATGAATGAATAGATAAATAGATAAAAAGTTCTTTTTCTGAAAACTTCCTCCCCAGTCAAAATACTGTCCCCGACTACGCTTCTCATTTTTCACAAGTTTTAATAATTCAGTACTTCACGAAATTGTAATTTTTCTCTTGGCACATGGAAGTCTGTAGCGCTAACAGCCCTTGAAAAAGCATCGTTCCAAAATATTTTCCCGAAAAAAAAAAATCGCTGTAACTTTTCCACTTAAAAAAAAAAAAAAAAAAAAAAAAAAAAAAAAATTGTGTGGTCAGACTTACATAGATAAATTAATATTCAAAAGATAATTTGTTAAGTGAATCTATAAAGATGTACATCGTCAAACACTTAAGTAGATAAATAGATAATTCAATGAATGGGTAACTAAATAAAGGAACGAAAGGGTTATCAAATAAATAGAGAAATAAATGAAACATGAATATATATTGATAAGTATTTTAGACAAATGATTTGGATGATGGAGAACATAAACACAGGGGAAGGCACGGAACCCTAAACACTCTAACGCAGGGATTCTCAGCCTTGCTTGGCCCATGCACCCCTTTCACCATTTGTCAGAATGTCATTCCCCCCCTCCTTCCCAAGATTGTCTGTTTCAAAAGGTGCATTCTAAATAATATGCAAATATTACTAAAAATCCTTTTATTTTTTCCAAATTAGTATATATACATTCATAATTTTACATGAATTATGTTTATAGTGAAGTTTTACAAATTAAATGCAAATTGAAATTATTGATAGATATATAAAATTTGAATAAAAGTAAGATAGTTCTTTTAACTTATAATGAACTACTTAACAGGCGTAACACTTTTCTAATCCTAAGATCAACTTGGGTCAGCACAGGTATAATTCCAGCCCAGGTGACAGGCCAGATAGGCCAAAACCTATAATTGCTTTACTCAGCCCGTAAACTTACTGTGGTCACAATTCACCCCCAGAAAACTCAAAACTCTCCCCTGGGGGTGAATTTCACCCCTAATGAGAACCCCTGCTCTAACGTTACGTTCGCGTACAACTTCTCTGAAGAAGTTCTACGCGAACGAAACGTTAGAGTGTTTAGGGTTCCGTGCCTTCCCCTGTAATTATGTTCTCCATCATCCAAATCATATATATATACATATATATATATATATATATATAAACATATATGTATATATATAAACATATACAGTATATATATATCTATATATGTATATATATATATATATACATATATATATATATATACATAGGTATATGCTAATAAGAATACGAGTACCTGTGTTCACTTATGCAAAGTAGAGCACTTAAAAAAAAAACTAAAGAAGTAGAGCGCTTTCGTATATTACATCTTCAGTGCACTGAAGATGTAATATACGAAAGCGCTCTGCTTCGTTATTTTCTTTTTCCAAGTGGTCTACTTTGCACATATGTATATGTATGCATATATGTATATATATATATATATATGTATATATGTATATATGTATGTGTATATATATATATATATATATATATATATCTACTATAATAAATTAATAGCCTATGTCTGTCTGTCTGATTGTTTGTTTGTTTATTTGTTTGATCACGAACTCCTCTTAGGGTCTTGCAGATAGACCCCCATAACCATATATATTCTGGTACCCTATCCCTCCAGGTACTTGGATAGTTGGTAAGTCACTCCCGCACTTGTCATGAGGATGCCGGGTTCGAGTCCTTGGCAGTACCGCATTTCAATTTCTGTACGTCGGCCTTTGATGGCCTAGAATTAAAGTGCATTGTGGTTGCTAAAATGTATCTATAATCACTGGGACCCATTCAGTGTTGTACATATATATATATATATATATACCGGGTATCTATATATATATATATATATATATATATATCTATATATATATATATATATATATGTATATTTATATATGTATATATACACACATATATATATATATATGTATATATATATATATATATATATACATATATATATATTGATGAAGGTGGAAAAAGAAGTCACGGGTCTAGTTCCCGGTAATGAAAAGGTTATTAGAAATAGCCTTAACCACTTATCTACGATGACGCTTGTTAAGATGAATTAAATGGTGAGAAGACAACCTCCAGAGTACGTGATCGAGCTCGAGGTGCAGACGCGCTCCCTTTATCCCCGAAACGAAGAGTGTGATGAGATTTTGCACAAGGTTCCGAATATGCAAGGAACTACTGAGCAATTGCCCCTTTGTCCAGAGCAAAGAAAAATAGAGAAAGAAAGAAAAGAAGTTTTGTACAAGCCTAAATATTTTTTTTCGTTTAGTTTTATGTGGTTATTGGTAACCTTATATTTATTTTTGTATCTGAGTTAGATTAATCTTTTAGATTGTGTGTGTTCAAACGTTTTTTCTCATTTATATACTGCAGCATGCATACATACATATATACATACATACATACATACATACATACATACATACACACACACATACATTGTACATGCATGCATAAATGTATACATACATATATACATACATACATACATCAACATACATTGTACATACAAGCGTAAATGCATACATACATATATACATACAAACATACATTCATAAATACATACATATATACATGCGTACATACATGAGTAAATATACTCCATCGACATGTACACGCTGAAATCATCTCAAAGAAATAACGACGTTGGTTGTGAGGAGAAAAAGCGCAGAGGGAGGTAACGAATGTTTATTTTGCCTTCGCTTCTTTAGCAAGAAATTCCCTCAAAGAACCCTTTGACACATGGAAGACGTGTTCGTACAAGCCTGTCTAACTGCAGGAAGTAGGGTCCTGTCTTTAGTGGTGTCAAGCTTGCGGCAACACGCCGTCATTTCTGTAGTGTCCCCTTAGTGCACATAGCATTGTTGTAAATAAAATTGTTAATCTTGCTCAAATCATTATATATGTAAATTATAATCAAAATTGTATATTAGAAATATTATGTTACATACGAGGATGACCATTATTTTATAAAATGTATTTATATATAATATTATTTGCATACTCTTTACAAAACCTTAATATATTCACTGTGTATAGTTTATCTGATGGCGTACGGGTACGTTTTCATAAATATCATAAAAACGTCAGACATATTTTGGTCTATCACATAATGACTGTACTATAATTCATGATGTGATAAATATTCACATATAGTTTCGACTTCTCGATAGCCTAAGTAGTCATGTACTCGATTCGCGGGATGCTCTACATTCTTCTTGCGTTAGTAATCGACAGGCGGGGAGGCAACCCAAACATCGGCCTAAAAAATCCAGCGGCTTGCCGCAACTGACAGGGCTTGTCCTACCAGAGGGTTTTTCACTTCCCACTTATGGGAGTGGGCTGGCATGTCTTGAGTCTCCAATTTTTTTCCCTCTATCGTCTGTGCAATTGTATATTTTGTTGCTTTTCTTTGATAAATAAATGTCCCATCATCATAAGAAACGTGGTTTGTTGATTCGTAGCCGGTTTTTTTTATTCTTCTTGTTTTATTTCTTTGTCTTTCGTGCGAGATTTCCACCTGTTTCCACTTGTCCAAACATTCCTATTTGTCAACGTGTATTACCTATGAGATTTCCCGTCTGTGGGTCTTTATATCAGAAAACAATGTTTCTAATCTTGGAGAATTTGTAAAAGTAAGAAAAGAAACAACTCACAAAAGGAAGGTAAAACTGCCATATTCACTTCATGGATAAGTGGCATTAAAATAAATTCTTTTTCTCCTTTATGTATGTCGACGTGTAGGTTTCTTGAATGATGATTGCACTTTAGCGTCGCGAACTCCTCCTATCAGGAGGCTAGGACGGTTCCCCTTACAGAGAACTTTGTAACGTGGAATTTAATGAACCAAGCTCTTGGTTCAATTCGCTGACGGCCGGGTATAAATCACTGTCACCTCGACCTCCGCCGCAAGTAGCGACGCTCTAATCCGCTCGGCCAGCAAGAATGGCTTCCTAATTATAGACAGCGCGGTTCGAGATCTGAATACCTAACGGAGGTTGCCAAAAGGTGGCCAAAGTATCCAGATAATTTTCATGAAAAAAGAAGAAAAAAAAAATGTGATGGAGGTGGGGGTGATTGGGTGATTGGTGAAATTAGCTTTAGCTATTTTTTTTTTTCCTAAACCTGCAGTAAAATTAGAACTTTGATGCCTCTAAAACTGGCGAAATCAAAACGGGAGGCGTTGTAAAACCAGCAAAATTGGTGGGCGATGATAACACTGCAGAATTGGAAATGACAGAAAAGGATTTAGTGGACTCGTGACGTTGCGATATGATTGACCTTTTCGCCTCTGCAGCGACGCTCATACTCGTGACTCTTGTTGCTCTGACAACATTCGATCTTGTTCGCACAATGAGTTATGGTTACTCATCACGATTGTTTCTTTTTTTTCGACATTCAAGTGGCCATTTGTTAATATCCAGGAAAGTGTTGTCTCCATTCAGTTAAAGCTCTCTTATATGGTCACACACACACACACACACACACACACACACACACACACACACACACACACACACACACACACACACACACACACACACACACACACACACACACACACACACACACACACACACACCGGTTGCGCGGTTGGTAGAGTCCCAGACTGTCAGTATGGCGGTACCGGCAGTACCTGGTTCGAATCCTGCCCAGGGCTGAAATTATTTCAGTATCGCTGCGCTTCGAGTCGTTACTTCAACTCTCGTGGGCGGGGAGTTGGGTGTGTGTGTGCGTGTAAGGTCATAGCATTACCCATAGATCGGTCATACGAGCTCTGAGCTCTCTTCCGGGAGGGAAATAGCTGTCGATCACGAGTCCAACACGTGATCCAAAGACCAAGGTGAATATATATATATATACATATATACATATATATATATATATATATATACATATATATATATGAATTTGACTGTATTTTGATCATCATAAAAAGAGAAATCTAAATCATGAAACTGAACAATAATATTGAAAACCTCACATTAAGACAGACGGAACAGGGCCCATCCCCATGAGGTGAGGTTGACTATTGAGGTCAGACCGTGATAAAGGTAGTATGCAGATGAGATCCATCCGGTCGGTTTCTTCATCAGCCGCGAATGAATGTAGAATGAGTCGTATCATTTCCACTTCAAAAAATCGACTCAGCGTTTTTTGAAAATCGAGCCACGGAGGCCCACGTGGAAGCCGAAAGAGGACAAGGAGAGTTTTATTCCCTTTGACAACCTGTGGGTGCTCATAGAACCGAATAAATTCATTGAGTGTCTATTCGATTTTTTTTTTTTGGGGGGGGCGAGCTACGAATAGGCACATGGGAGCAGAAAGTGCATGAAGAAGGATTTATAACTACTGCGGGATTATGACTGCCCGTGAGGCCAAGTAAGGTCACCCGGCCACACACATAATCTTCGACTAGATATTAAAGTATTGCAGGAATAACACTGCATTGGGCAGACACGGTTACCTTAGCCCAATGAAGTTATCATATGACGTATAAGGCATTTGGGTGAAAGAAAAAAGCAGTGACAAGTCTATTCCAATAAACAAAAACTGGTTTGCCAACAGAGTGGTTAACGAAGGGAATAAACTTAGTAACCATATAGTGAGCGCTGACACTACTAATTGTTTTAACAGAAGGTTAGATAACTTTATGGATAGGGATGATAGGTGGTAATGGACATGGCCTAGCGTAGAAATTATGATTCCTTGCAGTCTCCTTCATTCTTATGTTATGTTCTTATCTGAGTCCATGACAAATAAAAGTAACTGCTGTATTCGAAAGATAGATCCACGTCACACGTAAGAAGATATGTATATATATATATATATATATATATATATATATATATATATATATATATATATATATATATGTATGTATATATATATATATCTATATATATATACATATATACATATATATATGTATATATATAATTATATATATATACATATATACATATATATATGTATATATACATATATATGTATACTATACACACACACACACACACACACACACATATATATATATATATATATATATATATATATATATATATATATGTATATATATATTGGATGTATACTGTGTATATTATATGGCTGGAACACGAACGTCTGAGAGTATAACGTAATATGAATTATATATCTATGTTCTCAGAAAAGTATGTGTGATAAATTGTCCCCATTTGAATTTTCTCGCTTCAAACAGCTTTAATGTTTCTTATTACCGCATTCCTTATTTCTTAAGACATTGAGTAATGTTGCATCTACGTCCAACGTTCCCTCTAAGCTGTGCGCATGTGCACACAAGGTTTTCAAATGATATTAAAATCCATTCAATAAAGAAGTTCCACCCAAACATCAGCTTATAAGTTCTCTAAAAATATGGTAACTTTGCCAACCGTCAAACCAATAATTGTTTTTTTTCTTTCTAACTCTATCGTTTCCATTGCAAACGAAATGAATACTAATTTGTTGGGTCGTTGCTTTAGTGGAGGTAATATGTAATAAAAACTTACAAATTGTTTGTATTTGCACACAAGTAAATTTCTGCACACATTCACAGCAAGAATTTAGAGAGAACATTGTCTACAACATAGTTAAGTTTTGTCTTCCGCCAGACGATGTTATACTGCTGGGAGAATCTTGTATACTTCAGAGTCTTAGTTTGTTCAGAGGAGTATCTTGTATACTTCAGAGTCTTAGTTTGTTCTGAGGAGTATCTTGTATACTTCAGTCTTAGTTTGTTTAGAGAAGTATCTTGTATACTTCAGAGTCTTAGTTTGTTTAGAGGAGTATCTTGTATACTTCAGAGTTTTAGATTGTTGAGAGGAGTATCTTGTATACTTCAGAGTCTTAGTTTGTTCAGAGGAGTATCTTGTATAATTCAGTCTTAGTTTGTTTAGAGGAGTATCTTGTATACTTCAGAGTCTTAATTTGTTCAGAGGAGTATCTTGTATACTTCAGAGTCTTAGTTTGTTCA
>NC_134781.1:73876835-73881835 GCF_046742065.1 Oratosquilla oratoria | reverse complement strand
TCTGTCTCTCTGGAAGGCTCTTTGAGCCTTACCACTGTCCTAAACCTTCCTCCAGGTCCTTCCTCTTGCCTGTCTTTCCTTCCACGGCCTTCCTCCCAACTCCCCCCCTCCCCCACCTGGATGTAGTTCGGTTTCCTCTCCTGGAATTCCATTCTCCAAAGGGGCACATGATTGGAACAACAATTTTTTTTTCTTCTTCGTTCCCTATGGACGCCTTAGACGTGGCGGTGCTGTTAACTGGAGAAGGAACAATGATTTCATGCATCAGTTCCAGCATTCTGTTCCGTGTTCCAGTGCTCCCTCCGTCCTGCCTGTGATTAGATTTGCCAATCTGGTATTCTCTTCTCTTCTCTTCTTCTTCTCAGCATTAAGATGAGGAAGCCTCACAGAAGGGTGGGTGCAAGATGGAGAATCTAGATGATGATATTATTTCTCTAGAAAAGGAAATGGTCTTTCGGAGCTTCAAGGTAAGAAAAGAAAAATATCTTGGGATGGTATCAAGTAACGACGGAGGGGAGGGATTCATAAAAGGAGAGAAAAAGGATAAGAACAGTAATGTAAAGTTTTTGGACTGAAAATTATGCTCTTGATATTTAGGGGGAGAAATTGTAAGTCGGTTGCCCAGTGATGATTTTTGTTTACATTTTTTTTCTGGTTCAGAATTTCCCCACATAGTCCCATTGTTGCTCCTAGTGTTGTTCCTTTTAGTGTAATGAAATCACCAAGCTGCTGCCTTGATAAATAAAACTGTAAATAGATAAATAAGCTGTGGAAAGTAATACAAGGGTTAGATGTAAATCTCAAACTCTGACATGTTAATATGGACCTTCGTTAAGCTTTTCATTTAAAACAAGACGACTTTATGTCAAGACCAAACAATGCTATGATTTGATCATAGTGACATGGCAACCCATCCAAAGAATGTGAAGATCCTCTACTCAATGGACATCTTTACAAATTTGATTACAATTTATTCATTTTTATCCGAGGTGAAACACATTGAATTGATGAAATGTGACCCCATTTCCACAATCCATTGTTTCACCTTTGTTTCTTGAGGTCCCATTTTCTTCCGATTCTGTCCTTGAATCGAATGAAATAGTTCAACGTTAGCAACAACAGAATCTGGAAGAGTTGAAACACGATTACTGTATTTACGTGTCTATGTTTGCAGATAATCGCAGCCCCGAAACCATCTCCCCTCCATCTTCAGGAATCGAACTTCAGATGAACAAGGCTATTGGTGTTTGCTGTAACAAACCCTTCAACTTCACTAATAAATATCAGGGGTTAATCAAAGCAGCCTCAACCCTTCCATGCCCAGAAACTACACGCTAGCTGAATAAAATTCTGTTATTTATAATTCGGTCTGACATCGCGAAGCCCCTGCATCAGGTTGGTGCCCCTTACAGAGGGCTTCGCAGCGGGGGATATAATAAACCATGCCCTTGGTCCAACTCGCTGGCGGCATGTTCTCATTGCCGTCACTTTGACCTCTGCCGCAAGTAACGACGCTCTAATCCAATCGGCCATCGAGCATTTATCTGTTTAAACTTTAAACTTTATTAAACTTTCTAAAGTGTGTCATTTCTTTGGAGCATGTCAGTAGGCACACATAGGCGTCCTCATCAACCTTAGTGCCTCAGGTTTCGTTGTAACCGGCAACGGTTCATTGGTTCTTTCATAGTTGTACCATAGAAGAAAACACTGATGTCGCCCCTAGAATGAACAGCCATTATCCTTAAGTACTCACGCTCGCTGGCCGAGCGTTTTAGAGCGTCGCTACTTGCGGCGGAGATCAAGGTGACGACAGTTCGAACCCTTTGGCCAGCGAGTTGGACTAAGGGCATAGTTCATAAAAGTCCAAGTTACAAAGTCCTCTGCCTCCTGATAGGGAGGAGTTCCTGATGTTGAACCGATTCATCAAATCTCCCACGCCTGTTACGAGTTTCTTTTGTTGGAAATCTGCGGACACAATGTCGCCCGCGACGGTTCATATTGTCAGACATTCTTTAAGAAATTAGATTCAAGTATATCTTCAGAGCTGAAATGGTAAAGAGAAATTGCAGATTCATATTCTAATCATTAAGTATCTGTATAAATAAACATAATTGTAATATACTGGAAATAAGCAACGCTGTCCCTTTTTCTCTTACTATTATACCTATTTTCGAATTTACTCAACGTTCTAGACTGAGCTGCAGCTTCTTCTAAACTATTCTAGGAGCTGATGCAGCGATGTGGAAACCTGTGTTTTGACATATTCTGGACATGTTCTAATTTCCGATTTATTCCAGTGACCTCCTGACCGTCCTCCGTTCGTTCAATGTCCAAGAGATCTTCCCTGTCTACCCCCTTTAATGACCTGAACACAACTGTCAGGTTACCTCTTTCTCTCCCTTTTTCGGTAATGGAAGGTTCAGCCCTTTACATCTGTCTTCGTTCGTTTTATCTGCAAAGCTGGGAACCACTTTGGTAGGTGGCCTGTGTGTGTGCATGCATGCGTGTGTGTGTGTGTGTGTGTGTGTGTGTGTGTGTGTGTGTGTGTGTGTGTGTGTGTGTGTGTGTGTGTGTGTGTGTGTGTGTGTGTGTGTGTGTGAGTGTGTGTGTGTCTGTATTCATCTAAAAATATATAAACGCATTGGCAGTTGTATAAGTGTCTTTGTGCTGACAATGGTGTAACTGTCTATTCTAAACTTGGATGATTTGTTGTGTTTTATCTCCTTTCTTACGGCTGACCCATGTTTATCCTTAGATTTAGTTGTAGATCAATTTTACACTGTCTCTTGTAGTGTATTAGACAAATATGCATAAAAGCTGACCGAGCGGATTAGAGCGTCGCTATTTACGGCGGCGGTCGAGGTGACAGCCTGTCAAATTCTGCCCACCAGCGAGTTGGACCAAGGGCATGGTCCATTAAATTTCGCGTTACAAAGTCCTCTGTAAGGGGTACTGTCCTAGCCTCCTGATAGGGGGAGTTCGTGACGATAACCTGAATCACTACTGTGGTTGTTAAGGTGTTACAAAAATGCCAACAGTTATTACCAGAAATGTTCTCCAACGTTATTCTCATTTCTTTCACTGCCCTATTAAGTTGATCTGCCGTATAAAACCCTTCCTCATATTTGCCTTCATTAATATAGAATGGCATCCTTCTCTGTCATCTGAGACACAAAGGCTAACACTTACATCATAGACTTTTATCCGCTTAGATAACAGTAAACCATAAGCACGGGAGTTGTCGCTTGAGCTACTACAGAATATCTCAGTAGTCATCCCTTTTTATCCCTCCTTGAGTCTCCTTCAGAGGAGAGCTAGACGATTCAAGATAGATTACAGTGGAACAGCTTGTCGCTGGAGACCTTCCAGTTCGTAATGACGCTGGGCGCAGGCAGATGAATAAGAAAATACACAAACAATGCTCGAGGTAAATGAATATACAAATAAGGAGAGAAGGTAAACACATGAAATAGTGAATGTTGTCGGTGCAATTGCCACAGTCGCATGGATTCTTAACTGGACATTAATTGAGGCGAGGAAGTTTCTCATAGTTGAGTCGTATGGCCTGGAATTATCAAGAATAAAAAGCTGAAATGTAGAGAAACTCCTTAATAAGTCAATTATTTTTTAACCTTTGGAGCAGTGAAGGATTTTCCTTGGTTAACAAAATCGTCCCATTTTATTCGAAATGAAATCCAAGGTAACCGAACTTCACGAAGGGTCCAAATTCATTGATGACTCTTTTTAATTTGAAATCAGAGTTTTTACCATTTTCGATCTCACCACACACTGTAATCAGGTTTCCGCAGCCCTTCCTTGTGACAGGGCTTACAGTTGCTGTAATATGGAAGAAAGAGACCTTTCCAGTACGCCCTTAAGTTTATTTTAGTAACACAGGTTAAGAAACGCTGCTTTATCTGTAAGAAGTGTTTCGTTCAGTTAGATAGGACATTCAGGCGAGTTTTGAAACAATTATAAGGAGAGGACGACATTCAACGGACTAACTGAGATAAGATCCTCCTGCTTTGTGAGACAATGTTTCCTTAGCCGAATAAAATCGAATAACGAAAACAAACCAGAAGACTAAGTCAACCATTGCACTCAGAGGATTAAATGCTTTATTTTGACTGACTTCAAGCACTGTTATTTAGATTAAAAAAACCTGACCCAAGTCCATAAGAATTTATTGCAAAATCTATCCTCTTAGAGGAGTTAACATAAGAACATAAGAATGAAGGAGACTGCAAGAACCACGTGGCCTACACTAGGCAGTTCCATGTCCACTACTACCTGTTATCCCCATCCATAAAGCTGTCTAATAGTTTCTTAAAACAACTGATAGTTTCAGTGCTCACTTCATAGTTACTAAGTATGTTCCATTCGATGACCACCCTATTGGTAAACCAATTCTTGCCTATTTCCTTTTTAAATCTAAGATTTTCTTCATAAATCTAAATTTCCTTCTCAAATCCAAAATTTCCCCCGTCGGGGGCTAACAGTTGGCTTTGCAACTCAAAAGATACTTCATTCCCTTTCTCTTTAGAAATCTTGTTTTGTCTAAGACCAGACAATCTCCTTTGTCTTGTGCTTACGTGCGCTAAAAGCTACTTCGAATATTTAGATGTGGCCATTGTGAGGCGATTGCTTTAATAAGGGACATTAATTTGTTTTGATGTGCGGTTAAGAAGATTTTTTCTTTAATCTTGTGTTTAGATTAAATCACCCATTATGGCGTCGCTCCTTATATATGATGGTCTTTGCTCATGGTGGACGATTTCAGTAAGTTGGGGGGAAGATCTTAGATGATGATGAGTCTCGATCGTAAAACCAATGTCATTTGAGACATATTTACCCTCTTTAGCACTGTGATGTACGTTATCACTGACGTTGTTGTAAACGCCAGGCTATGGATAATGTGTGGACTTAGGGTCCTTCCCTGTTCGGAATTTCATTCACCCTCTCGCAGCTGACCAAAGTTATTTGGCGTTTGGTACAGTAGA
>NC_134781.1:73866835-73871835 GCF_046742065.1 Oratosquilla oratoria | reverse complement strand
AAACAGTTAATAAAACGAAAAGAAATTGAAGTAAAAAAAAACAAGAGTGGAGAACAAAAGAAAGAGCTGGAGCGAAAGGTAGGGGATGCTAGAGATTAAGAAATAATCTAAAAAAAAAAAAAAAAAAAGAAAGGAAGGCGTTCGAACGAAAATATAGAAGGTAGTGGAAGCGTGGAGGAGGAAGAAGAGGAGAAAGAGGAAGAAGTAGATTAGAAGCAGAAAGAGTAGCAAGAGGGGGAATGGGTAAAGGAGGAGGAGGAAAAGTAATTGGGTGAAAGAAATACAGAAGGAAGAGAAATAAAATAAAGGAATGAAATGAAACTCAAAAAATGGAGGAGAAAAAGGGATCAAATGAAAATAAAGATACGTCAGAATAAGAAAGAAAATGTTGCGAGGGAAAAAAAAAGTGATAACTAGGATAAGGGAAAGACAAGATAAGATAATAGATAAGATAAGGAATAAGAGAACGATGAGAGAAAGAAGAAGGAGGGGAAACGGAAGACGCGTAGAATGAAAACACGAAACAAAATTCGAAGAAATAAAGAAATGACAAATTGGTGAAAGTGGACTAACAGGAAAAGAAGAAATGTTTGATAATTGAAGGAAGAGAGAGAAGAATGAAGAGGTGATTAATGATTAATTGACAAAATGATGAACTGCTGTTGAACACCAGACATAATGTAACGGCAAACAGAAGCTTATATTTTCCCAAATAGATACGATTTAAGGTTTGCGACGAATAAAAAGGATTAGATATAGAGTGAAAATACGATTAAGTTAGGAACTGTCTTAGAGAACCCAGACATAATGTAACGGCAACAAAAGTTTATATTTTCTCAAATAGATATGATTTAAGGTTTGTCACGAGTGAAAAGACTGGAAGAGATTAGATAGAAGGTGAAAAGATGGTTAGGTTAGATGGTTAGATGGTTAGAACTATTTTTGAGAACCAAACATAATATAATGGCAAAAAAAGCTTTTATTTCCTGAAACAGACATGATTTAAGGTTTGTCTTGAGTGAAAAGGCTGAAGATAGAAGGCGAAAGGAAGCGACGTGTGAAGAGATGGGTAAAGAGAGTTAAAGGACAAGGCAAAGAATAAGAGAGCATAGTGAGGAAAAGAGAAAAAGAGAGGAAGCATAAGAAGGGACTGAAGAAATAAAGAGAAAAATGTAAAGCAAAGGGAGGAAAAGAGAAAGGAAGTGGAGGAAAATAGGTAGATGGGAAATGAGAATAGGACTTGGGTAATGGGGAACGAATGAGAGAAAGAGAGAAAGACGGAAAGAAAACGAAAAGAAGAGAATTCGGGTGGAGGAAGAATAAAAAACGAAACTCCTGGAGTGGGAGGGCTGGCTGGAAAAGGCGAAATAGAATAAAAATGGAACTAAATATAAAAAAAAGAAATGAGCTGGAGTGTATGTGCAAAAGACCAGCGAAAAAACAACGAATTTATTTAGAGCATCGTTCAAGTTCTCCATGAGTACCTGACGAGGCCACTGAAGGAGTTGGGAGGCGGGGTGGGATGCTGCAAAAAAGATTTACGGCAGGAAACGAAGTTTCGGCGCAGAAGAGATTGTAGAGGAGGAGGAAGAGGAGGAGGAAGAGGAGGAGGAGGAGGAGGAGGAAGCTGAAGAGGACGGGCTGGAAGTGCTGGAAGGGAAGGTAGAGGAAAAGAGGGAGGAGGAGGAGGAGGAGGAAGAGAAGGAAGCGGAATAGTTGGAGGAGGAAGAGGACGGGCTGAAAGTGCCGGAAAAGAGGATGGAGGAAGAAGAAGAGAAGGTGGAGGAGGGAGACAGTGGCAAAGGTGGAACTGGAGAGCAAGAAAGGAAGAGGGCAGGACAAAGGAGGAGGAGGAGGAGGAGGAGGAGGAGAAATGGTTGGCGTTTCTATCTTTGTGGACAATCTCGCATCGGTATCATAGGTTGCTGAGGAAGGAGAAAGAAAAGGAGAAGAAGGAAAAAAGGAGAAGGAAAAGAAGGAGGAAGAAAAGGAGAAGAAGGAAAGAAGGAGAAGGAAAAGAAGGAGAAAGAAAATGAGAAGAAGGAAAGGAGAGGAAGGAAACGAGAAGAAGGAAAGAAGAAGAGGGAAAAGAAGGAGAAAGAAAAGGAGAAGGTGAAGAGAAGATAGAAAGGAGAAAGAGGAGAAAAAAAGTGAAAAGAGATTGAGAAGCATAAAAGAACGAAGGAAAAAGAAAGAAAGAAAAGGGACACGAAGAAATGAAAAACAAAAAACAAAAAACGAAGAGTTGTCCTAAAAATAAAGAAGGAATTTATTGTGGCAAATATGTGAGCTGAGATAACAGATGAGACAACAAAGGAGGAGACCAATGAGACAAAAAAAGGAGAGAGAGGGTGAGAACTTGGTCAAATTTTCAGAGAAAATTGAAACGAGGTGCAAAAAAAAAAAAAAAAAAAATGGAGAGATAAAGGTGAGTGACGAAGATTTTTTTTTTTTTTTCATACAAAAGCAGTAGATCGGGAGTCGATTCACTACTTGGAATTTTCTTCAGGTGAATAGCGTTTTCTGATGAGAGACATTTAGAAATATTGGTAAAGAACTTAAAATTTCAATCAAAATATTCTTTAACCTTTCCACCTCTGAATATTCCTACCCTTCAGGTGAACAGTATTACTAAGTGAGGAAAGGAATAACTCAGACTAAACACCATGAAAGGGATCTTACGATTGAAGCAGAGAATTAAATATTATAATAATAAAGAATAAAATGATACGTAACAAATGGAAACGAAACAACAGGACGCAAGAGGAGGAACGGAGGGTAAGGAAGAGAGACAGATCTAGATTTCAGAAGGAATTAGGCAAGAATTGGTGGTTAACGAATGGAATAGACTTAGTGACTATGTAGTGAGTACTGAAACCATTGCTCGTCTTAAGAAAAGGTTAGATAACTTTATGGATGGGGATTATAGGTGGTAATGGACATGGAACTGCCTAGTGTAGGCCTTATGGTCTTTTGCAGCCTCTTTTATTCTTATCTTCTTATGAAAGAAATATGGGAAGGAGGGTCAGGGGATGGGAGGAGATGAAGGACGCTAGGTGACCCAATATAAAGGAGAAACGTATTATTGGTACCAAGTGGATACCGTGTCGAACTCATGAGCATGTGGTCATGAGTTCGATTCCCAGGACCTACTGCGGGCTTCCTGCGTTGGTTTTTGGCAGCGCTACCCAGGCAGGGAGGTGACCCAAACATTGGCTAAAAAAAAACCAACGGCTTACGGCAACTGACAGTGTTTGCCTTATCAGGGGTTTCTCACTTCCCACGTCGTGGGAGTGGAACGGTGAGTGAAGGATCTAAGTGCGAAGTTGAAAACAAGAAGAAAAGAACACGAAGAACACACACTGAGTTGCCGAGTCCACAAAAGAAGCTGAAGGCGAGAATGAAGAGGTCGAAGAACACACTTAGTGCAGAATCGATGGAAGAGTCTGAATGGCTACAAGCAGATGTCTCGGGGAACGCCCAGATGCCAAAGAGGAGACGCTCGTCGTCTTAAGGTGCTGAGTAAAGTCACTCCTCAGAAGACGCCAGCCGGAGCCATTGGTGGTGCTGGTGGAGGCAAGGGTTGCGGTGTTGCTGGTGACGAAAGGAAAAAGAGGAAATCTCGCTCGAAGCCGTCGACTGCCGGACAAAAGAGAAATGGCCGACGACGTTGACAAAGAGAAGTCGCTCAAGACTCTAATGAGGAGGAGATGGCACTGAAGGCGCCGACGAGGGGAGGATGTTACTGAATGGTTAACGTGGTGGGAGGCAGTAGTAGGAAAGAGAAGAGGGGAAGGAAAGAGAGAGAGAGAGAGAGAGAGAGAGAGAGAGAAAGAGAAAGAGAGAGAGAGAGAGAGAGAGAAACACACAGAGAAACAGAGCCAAACAGATATACGGACAGAGAAAGAAAGAGAGAAAGCCAAGCAGCCAGCCAGATATACAGACAGAGGAAGATAAAATGAAGAGTATAGATTAAAAGTAGCGGGGGGAGAAGGAGAAAATTGAGAAGGAAGCGGAAGAATATGTGTAAGGTATATCTTGATTTGTTCCATTGATCTGGCAACACAATATGGGTTGGCTGACACCAGACAACTTCTATTTAGATGAGCGACATCCCTCGGGTGTAGATATATATTTCGCTTACAAGCTAAAGAGATTATTGGTCCACGGGCAGGAATGAATTGAGAAAAGAAGGATGAGGGAATACAAGAAGAAGGAAGAAGAAGAAGAAGAAGAAGAAGAAGAAGAAGAAGAAGAAGAAGAAGAAGAAGAAGAAGAAGAAGAAGAAGAAGAAGAAGAAGAAGAAGAAGAAGAAGAAGAAGAAGAAGAAGAAGAAGAAGAAGAAGAAGAAGAAGAAGAAGAAGAAGAAGAAGAAGAAGAAGGGAGAGGACAGCCGCATATTAAGAAGTCAAAAGCCTCAAAGGTTTGAGAAACATAAAAGAATGAGAAGGAAAAAAATAGAAACAAGAGAAAGATGAAGAAGTAGAGGAAAAAGAAGTAAATAGAAGAAACTGAGAAGATGTAACAGAAAAATTCTCATAGGAATGAAAATAGGAAGAAGAAAAAAGTAAAGAATAGAAAATGAGTAAAAACATCAATATGAATACGAATGTGAATATGAACGTGAAGAGGAAGAATAAGAGAAACAGAGAGAGGACGAGGAAGAGGGAAAAATACTAGGAAGAGGAAGAGGAGGGGGAAGAAGAAGAGGAAGGGGAACAAGAAGAAGAATAGGTAGAGAAAGAAGAGAAATAGGAAGAGGATTAGGTAGAGAGAGAGGAACAGAGAGAGGACGAGGGAGAGGAAAAAATACTAGGAAGAGGAAGAGGAGGGGGAAGAGGAAAAGGAAGGGGAATAAGAAGAAGAATAGGTAGAGAAAGAAGAGGAATAGGAAGAGGATTAGGTAGAGAGAGAGGAAAAGGATTTGAAGGAGGATGAGAAATAAGGGGTTAACAAGAAAGAAAGAAGAAGGAGGAACGAAGAAGAGAGGAGGAAAGAGA
>NC_134781.1:73856835-73859335 GCF_046742065.1 Oratosquilla oratoria | reverse complement strand
GTGTGGTTGTGGGCATGAGTTGTATGTTAATGGAAGGTTTCTCGATGTATATGTTCACTGCTTCGGCCATCTTAAGGCGAAGGGGGTCGTGGGCTTTGTAGATTATTTTAGTGTTTTCGTTTAGTGTTTGTCTGGTGATGGTGGTTTTGTGTTCTTTTGTCATATGTGTTTTGATGGCGCCATTCTGGAGGTGGTATGAGAGTCTTTTGGAGAGGGTCATAGAAGTCATGCCAATGTATGAGGAGGTGCGGTGCTGTATACAACATGGCCTCCTACCAAAATATATATATATGTATATATATACATATATATACATATATATATATATATATACATATATATACATACATACATACATACATATATGTGTATATGTGTATGTGTGTGTATATGTATATATATTTATATAAATGTATATGTATGTGTATATGTATAAATACATATATATATATATATATATATATATATATATATATATTGACGAGATAAACACCATATGAGGACGGAGCCTTTATTTGTACGACGTTTCGCTTATTACAACTTTTTCAAGTACAAGTTGAGATACAAATGCTTGAGATTAAATATGGGGAAAGGAGGGAACGGGGAGAGAAAAGGGGGGGGAGGAAGAGGAGGAGGAGGAGGAGAAGGGGGGGGGGATTGGACACTGGGAAAGGATGAGAATGCTGGCCCAAACGTCCGTGGGCGAAATGTCCACAAAGGGGGTTTAGATATGTAATATTTTGCTGGCCATGGGTATTAGGGGAATAATGTGAGGCGAGATGTTAAATATGGCCCTGTTTTGTTCAATAGTGTTCGTTCCTTGAATGATTGCTGCTTCTAAACACTTCCCTCCTTTCCCCTTATTTAATCTCAAGCATTTGTATCTCAACTTGTACTTGAAAAAGCTGTAATAAGCAAAACGTCGTACAAATAAAGGCTCCGTCCTCATATGGTGTTTATCTCGTCAATCTTGTCGGCAAACTGCCACTTTTAAGCATATACATATGTATATGTATATGTATGTATATATATATGTATATACATATATATATATATATATATATATATATATATATATATATGTCGAATGTAATATCAAATGATACTGTGTAGAATTTAAAAGACGTAAAAACTTGATAAATTGAATTAAAATGAAATTAAAAATATATGAAAATATAAGTAAGAATGATGATAAAGCTAATAAATAAAATAACATAGAACCTAGCCAAATCAAATTAGTTCAATATAATAATAATAATACAAATAAAATGAAATAATAGTAATGATAATACATTCACTGGACATAATCCCCGTATTATGTAGGTGCTGTCCTTGGGCAGCTCCTTATTGCTGCATATTTTGCTGTGTACTCTGTCCATTTTATGTCCCCTACTTTTTGGTTGATGTTAGTTTTGGTGGCTATGAACAAAGCTTCAACTGCCTTACTCCTTCTTGATAGATCTTTTCCCACCACTTCAGTTTGTTGCCAGTTGGTCACGTGTCCTTCTTGATCCACGTGGCTCCTTGTGCTCCTTGATCCTGGTTAGTAGACCTCTGCAGCTCTCACCATAATATGATTTTCACACTTACCGCTTGGGGTTTTGTATACGATGCAGAGTTCGTTAGTTGGCTTTGTTGTTTTCGTCACTAGTTGTTTCAATTTCTTCCCTATGTCACTTATCATTTCTAGTCCTAGTGCCGTTCCGCGTTCCCCAGAATACGTGAGAAAGCAGAGCCCAGTACTATAAGGTATCTTATGTCCTCCTCGTCCCCTGTGGTTTTCCGTTGTCTGGTGAGTTGAGCCTTTCTTAAGGAGGTGGATAGTAACCCCTCTGGATAGCTCTGAGACTTGAATGAATTCGGGACGTGGCAAATTTTCCTCGTCCATGAATTTTTTTGCTGCAAATCCTCAGCGGTCTCAGGAAAAAACCGATTACCACCCCTATCTTGGTCCGTTCCTCATGCACACTATAAAAGTGTCTAACATCGTCTTCGTGGGTTTTCTCCACCATCCATTGTTATTCAGTCGTATACTTCTAATACACACATTTCCGAAAAATCGTCTTCCGTTTTCAGAGTCGTGCTTTTGAGGAAAAGGGATAAGCTACTGTAAGAGGCTCTTAGATATAGGTAGACAAGTAGGTAGAAAGAAGGGTAGATAGTGAGTTTAATTTTTATTGGATCGGCTGTTTGGTAAACAATAGTTCGAAGGCGAGAAGGGGAGAAATCGTATAACTTCGCTCTCAGCGTAATGTTTATAAACAAGTGCCTGGGGGACCCGATTTCTTTGCTGTATGTCGGTTTTGTTTTTGATGATGTAACCTAAGTAAGTGTGCAGTGAATTCGAGATTGCCTGAGTAAACAGTATCGCATGCGAACTTGTGACGGTGGATCTGATTGGAGAAAGGGTGAAGGAGAAAATTCAGTTGGTTCACGATTGTAAGATCACGCTCTTAGGGGAGGTTCTTAAATAGAAAGTTAAAGATCATTAGACTAAAGA
>NC_134781.1:73846835-73849335 GCF_046742065.1 Oratosquilla oratoria | reverse complement strand
ATTCTTGAGAGCTTATGATTGTTGGGGGAGTTTGCGGTGTTGAGGGAAGCTGTGGTGGTTGAGGGAGGTTGTTGTGTTGGGGGAACTTATAGAGGTAGAGGAGTTTGTGGTGATGGGGGAGTTTCTGATGGTGGGGGGAACTTGTAGTGGTGGGGCTCCTTGTGGTATTAGGAGATCTTGTGGCGGAGGGGTAAGATTGTGGTTGTGGGGAGAGCTTGGAATAGGGAGACTGCGGTGACGAGGGAACCTGTGTTGGAGAGGGATCTCGTCATAATAGGGGATTTTGAGCAGGTTTGTGAAGCTTGTGGTAGTTGGGGAGCTTGTGGTGGTAGTTGAGTAGCTTATGGTGGTAGTGGGGAGCTTGTGGTGGTAGTTGGGGAGCTTGTGGTGGTAGTTAGGGAGCTTGTTGTGGTAGCTGGGGAGCTTGTGGTGGTAGTTGTGGAGCTTGTGGTGGTAGTTGGGGAGCTTGTGGTGGTAGTTGGGGAGCTTGTGGTGGTAGTTAGGGAGCTTGTGGTAGCTGGGGAGCTTGTGGTGGTAGTTGTGGAGCTTGTGGTGGTAGTTGGGGAGCTTGTGGTGGTAGTTGGGGAGCTTGTGGTGGTAGTTGGGGAGCTTGTGGTGGTAGTTGGGGAGCTTGTGGTGGTAGTTGGGGAGCTTGTGGTGGTAGCTGGGGAGCTTGTGGTAGTTAGGGGAGCTTGTGGTAGTTAGGGGGAGCTTGTGGTGGAAGTTGGGGAACTTGTGGTGGTAGTTGGGGAGCTTGTGGTGGTAGTTGGGGAGCTTGTGGTGGTAGCTGGGGAGCTTGTGGTGGTAGCTGGGGAGCTCGTGGTGGTAGTTGGGGAGCTTGTGGTGGTAGTTGGGGAGCTTGTGGTGGTAGCTGGGGAGCTTGTGGTGGTAGCTGGGGAGCTTGTGGTGGTAGTTGGGGAGCTTGTGGTGGTAGTTGGGGAGCTTGTGGTGGTAGTTGGGGAGCTTGTGGTGGTAGTTGGGGAGCTTGTGGTGGTAGTTGGGGAGCTTGTGGTGGTAGTTGGGGAGCTTGTGGTGGTAGTTGGGGAGCTTGTGGTGGTAGTTGGGGAGCTTGTGGTGGTAGTTGGGGAGCTTGTGGTGGTAGCTGGGGAGCTTGTGGTGGTAGCTGGGGAGCTTGTGGTGGCAGCTGGGGAGCTCGTGGTGGTAGTTGGGGAGCTCGTGGTGGTAGTTGGGGAGCTTGTGGCGGTAGTTGAGGAGCTTGTGGCGGTAGTTGGGGAGCTTGTGGTGGTAGTTGGGGAGCTTGTGGTAGCTGGGGAGATTGTGGTGGTAGCTGGGGAGCTTGTGGTGGTAGTTGGGGAGCTTGTGGTGGTAGTTGGGTAGCTTGCGGTAGTAGAGGGGAGCTTGTGGTGGTAGGGGCTTGTAATGATGGGGGATTTTATAGTGATGAGGGAGCTTGTGGTGGTAAGGAAGTTCATGGTGGTGTGGGAGTTTGTGGGAGTGGAAAGGAGCCTGTGGTGAAGAAACTTGTGGTTGTTGGGGAGCTTGTGGTGGTGAATGAAATAGTCGTGGTGGTGAATTTGTGATAGGGGAGCTTGAGCTTGTGGTGGTGGTGGTGGGGAATTTGTGGTAGGGGAACTTATGGTTTACTTGTGGTGGTATGAGGGATCTTGTAGTGTGGGGATCTTGTGGTGAATATTGTGGTGGCTGGATCTTAGGGTAGGGTTTGTAGGTGTGGGAACTTATGGAAGTGCGAGGGAGCTTGTGGTTGTGGATAAGTTTGGTGGGGGGAACTTAGGGGGCCATTTGTGGTGGTGGGGAGAAATGTACAGTGGAGGGAGGTTATGTTAGTGGAGGATACCTTGTGATAGTGGTGGGAGCTTGGTGTGGAAGACCTTATGGTGTTAGGGGAACCGATGGTGGTGGGGATTTTGTGGTGATGGGGAAGGTTGTAGCTGTTGGAGAGCTTGTGGTAGTGAGGGAGATTATGACGGTGGGGGAAATTGTGATAGTGTAGAAACTTGTGTTAGCGAGGTACCATTTGGTGGTGGGGGAGCTTGTACTGATGGGGGGAGTTTGTACTGATGGAGGAAGCTTGTACTGGTGGGGGGAGCTTGTAGTGGTGGGGGGAGCATGTTCTGGTGGGGGGACCTTGTACTGGGGAGCTTTTACTGGTGGGGGTGAGCTTGTACTAGTGAGAGGAACTTGAAAAGGTAAAGGGGAGCTTGTACTGGTGGGGGAGAGCATAGTGGTGGGGGAGCTTGTACTAGTGGGGGAACTTGTAGTGCTGGGGGAGCTTGTGGTGCTGGGGGAGCTTGAACTGGTGGGGGGATCTTGTAGTGATGAGGTGAACTTGTAGTAGTGGGGGGAGTTTGTACTGATGAAGGAGCTTGTACTAGTAAGGGGAGCTTGTACTGGTGGGGGGAGCTTGTACTAGTGGGGGGAGCTTGTACTGGTGGGGTTGAGCTTGTATTTGTAGGGGGATCTTGTATTGGTGGGGGAGCTTGTACTATTGGGGGAACTTGTACTGGTGGGGAGCATATAT
>NC_134781.1:73815571-73846335 GCF_046742065.1 Oratosquilla oratoria | reverse complement strand
TACCCACCACAACAAACCAACACCATACCACACCAAACACCCAACACACAAACACACACAACACACGACCACTTACAACCACACACACAATCCCCAACATAACAAAAACACACACAACACAAACACACCACATTAAACACACACCACACAACACTCCACACATACACACAACACCACACACACAACCCACATTCACACATAACACACACAAAAATCACCCAAATACACACCACACACACAACCATAAACATAACACCACACACACACACCCCCCACACACACCACACACGACAAACACACACACACAACACAATACAAAACACACACAATAAACACCCATCAACCAACAATACCCCCAACCACCCATACAAAAAACCAAAATCCCACTTACACACCCATACCCCACCCCACGCTACCCCCCCACCCCACACTATACTACCAATAATACCACAAATATAAAAACAAAAAAATAACTAAAACACACAAATAAACATAACAACACACAAACACACAATAACCACAAACAATACAACAAACACATCACACAACACATACAAAACAAACCCTCCACACACTACACCCCCCAAAAACACTCACACATACAACAATACCACACAACAACCAACACACACACACAACCCTCACATACCCACAACACAAAACACACATACACACACCACTCAACCCACATAACACAACACACACTACACATAACCCAACCACTAACACACACACACACACATACACACCCCAACATACAACACACCAAACACCCTACCCAAACAACACACACCCACAAACACACACATACACACATACACACACCCAACCCCACACACATAAACACATACACACACATACACACACCCAATACCAACACACATACCACACCCACATACACACACCACACCCCACCAACACACCCCCATACACAAAAACACACACACATACTCACCCCCATACACACACATCCCTCCCAACATACACCCACCACACAACAACACAAACACAACCCACACCCACACAACACCCCCCACCCACACAAACCAACACACACCCCAACACCAATACACACACACCACCCCACACCACACACCCCCAAATCACACAACAAACCCACCCACCCAACCCACCACCCACACAAACACACACACAACCACACACCCAAACCACACACCCACAACACTACCCAACACACACCCAAACAACCACCCACATAAACACACACATATAAACACCACACATAACACTCCAAATACCCACACACATAAACCACCACATACCAACACACCAATACAAACACACACCAACACAAAAACACACACCACACACACAAACACATAACACCACACACACAACCAACACACATACCACACACATAACACACAACCCATACCCCACACATACAACACACAATACACACAACACAACATAACCACACACACACCATACACAACACACAATACACACACAACCACAACAACACACCCACACCACAAAACCACACCACACACCCACACCAAAACAAACACACACACAACTTACACACACAAATATCACACCCCACAAAACACACACACCACAAACACACACACCACACACCAAAACACACACACACACACACATACACTATTACACAAACATACACATCATAACAACCACACACATACACACCACCAACACCACACACCCACCAATACACACACCACTATACACACACACACCAACCCACATACACCATACACACACACCACACAACAAACATACACCAACACACATACAACACACACAACACATACACACACCCCACACACACACATAACCACATACACACATACCACACACATAACACAACACACCAACTACAACACCAAACAAAAACCACACACCACACACAACTAAACAAACACCAACACCGTCAACACACCTAACCCAACAACAAATACACACATACACCACAATAAACACCACACAAAACCCACACACTAACACTACACCATTACACACAACTACCACACAACACCACACACCCTACCCACAACCTACACATACCCCACACACAACACAAACATACATCACACACCAAACCACATACCACAACACACAACACATAACACACCAACACAACCCACACATAAACACACAAACACCATATAACACACAACACACACATACCACACACAACATAATACACACACATACACACACACAATTAAATACCCCAAAACACCATACTACAACAAACAAAAACACAAAAACAAACCCCACTAACACACACCCACACACCACACAAAAAAAAAACACAATATACCCAAACACACCATACAAAAAACCAACAACACACAAACACACCCCAAACAAAAACACAAAATATACAACTACACACACAACACAAAAACACCACCACCCCCCACAAACCACAACAAAAAACCAAAAACACCCCACACCCAACAAAAAAAAACCCCCCCACACAAAAAAAAAACACCAACCCCCCCCCCCCCCACCCCCCCCACACCCCCCAAACCCCCCACCCCCCCCCCCCCCCCCCACACATCCTCCAAACTAAACACCAAACCACACAAAAACACACACCACCCAAAAACCACACACACATACCACACAAATAACACTGTACACACCATTACACAACACAATACACACATACAACACACATACACCACACAAACATAACCACAACACACACCACACACCCTACAAATGACACAACACATACACAATACAAACACATAGCACACACACAATAACTAACTACACCCTTACCACACATACAAAAACACACTACACACAACACATACACAACACACATAACACAACACACATAACCACACACATTACCACAAACCAATTACAACACATACATACACACATAAACTCGCATCACACAAACCACACATAATACCACAAACAAATACACACACTAACACATATCAACACACATATTTCCCCACACATAATACACACATACACTCACAACAATACAACACTCATACCACACACATTATACACACAGACACACATACACACACCTCCATATGAACACACAACACCCACAACCTCGATATACCACACAATACCCACCCCACACACCAGTTAAAATTTATACACACCATAATACACACACAAACACACACCAAAATTAATAATACCACACATACACACAGCACATTTAACCATCATACACACACAAACAACACACAACACCACCAAAAACACACACACATAAATTATGATATCTACCACACATAAACCGACCACACACAGGTAATATATAATTATTACACCACCCATAACACACAAAATATATATTATTCTACACAAACACACAACACCACACACACATACCACACTACATATACTCACACCCACACACCCACACATACAAAAACACACAAACACCCACACATACCCACACACACAACTACAACACAACATACACACCCCACACCACACACACACCACACACCCATATTACCACACCCCACACCCATATTTTACACCACAACAACCTAACACACATGAACACACACAAATACACCCATACATACAACATACACAACACATACCCACACACATAACACACACCACCCTATACCACACACACACACACACATATACACACACGAACATACACCACACAACCAACACACATCACCAGTACCACTACACGACCCATATAGTAACACATACACCATAAACCATACACCATACACCATATACACCCACACCATACTCACACACATAACACACACACACTATACCACGACCTCACCCATACACAACATACACACATAACACACAAAAACACACACACCACAACACAACACCCTACACCCGGAATACACACCATACCCCCACACACACATACACTCACATTACCGCACACACATACCACACACCACACACACAACACGCACGACTACCATACACACCACACATACACACACATCATAAACCACACACATACACACACACATACACACACCATAACCACACACATACCCACATACACACCCACATACACAAACACACATACCACACACATACACACCCATACCTCACATAACACACACACTAACCACCAAACCATAAACCACCACATACCACACACACACATTATACACAACATACAACCACACATATTAACACACCATACCCACAACACAACAAACAGCACATACACAACACCCCACATATACAAAATACACACGACACATAATACCACATTTTATACACACAATTACACACACAAACCCCAACAGAAGCATAATTGATTTTATTTACCCCCCCCAACCCCCCACCCCCCCATTAAAAAAAAACCCCCACCCAAACCACAAAAAACACATATACCACCATACACACACACACCCAACCACACACATATTAATCTACCACACATACCACACACAACATAATATATTCTACAGCACATACACCTCAAACCGATATATATATACACACAGAAACACCCACACAATATATTGTTTACTTCTACACAAACCCACACACACCCAACAGATCACACAGACACACCACGATACACACACACATACCAGACACAACAACACACACACACACCATCTCACACACACCACCAACACACATATACACAAACATACACACAAACATCCCCACACACCACACACGAATACACATACCACATAACACACCACATAAAAAAACATACCACACCACTACACATAACCACACAGAAACATACACACTCATTACCACATACACCACACGCATATTTACCCTCCCCCCCCCAACCCTCATTGTTTTTAAAAATTTAACCCCCCAAAAAAACCAAATAACACACCCACCAACCATATAAAAACCACAAAAACCCATACCCCCCACCCCCCCCCATTTATTGTTTAAAAACCACCCCACCACCCCCCCCCCCAACCCAAACAACAAAAAAAAACACACACATATACACACACAGACACAATACACATACACACAACATAACACACACATAAAACATACACACACATACACCATACCCACACATTCACACAACATATACACATATAACACACACATATTACCCACATAATTACACACCCATAATAAACAATTAACACACAAAACTTAGATACCACATATTACCACCCACATACACACACATATTATCACTACACACCCACACACACACCAACCACTCAACAAGAACACACACATACACAAACATATTATAACCCCAACACATACACACAATATATTATACAGCCCACACATTACACCACATACATATACACACACATACCAACACATACCATAAAACACACAATAACACAGAACATACATAACTACAACCATACACACATACCATATACACACCATACCACAACCATACCACACACGACCATACACACAATACACACCCACATACACACAACCCATGCCCACGAACACACATAAACACCACACCATACCACACACCACCCCATAAACATACCACATCACACAAGACCATACACACACAACCCATACACACACATACACACACATATACTCACTCATACTCCGAACACATAACACACACACACCATACATACACATACACTAGCACACCATACACAACACACATCCACTACAACACATTCGACACACATACCCACCACCACAATACAATCACATAACCCACACACACTTACACACACTCCCACCATAACTCACAACATAACACCCAAACGACATTACACGACACACACAACATACACACACACCCATCCCACCACACAACACCATACACCAACAGCATCCGACACACGCCATAACACACACTCATCCCACACACACACAGCATACACAAACACTATCTCCCCACAACACACACATACACACACAACATCCCACACACACACAACAATTTTAAAAAAAAAAACCACCACACACCCATACCACCAACACATACCACTCAATACTACCGACACACACATCCCACACACAAAAACCCCCCACATAAACCCCCAACCCAAACAAAAACATACCAACAACACCCTACACCCATACCAACACGACATTACCAACACCACACATACACACCCGCAAAGAAACCCCCCAAAATTAAAAAAAACAACACCCACCACCCCCCCTAAACCCCCCCCCCCACCCCTCCCCCCCCCCCCCTACATTTTTTACACCACCACATTAACCACACACTGACAACACCCCACACCCATACCACCCACACTAACACACACATACCACACACAATACACCAACCCAAAACACACTACGATACCACATTACATACACATACAATAACCCACACATACACACACATAAACACACACATACCCCACACACATACACATACACATACAACACACACCTACACAACACATACACATACACACACACACACACCAACATAACTCATTAGGACCCCACGCACGATACACACCCCAGCACAATATACACACACATACCCACACACACATACACACACATTCACACTACATACACCAATGACACGACACAACGCACATTAACCACTCACATACACATACACACACCATAACACATATAACACTCACAACACCCACATACACACCATACACCACCCATACATACCCACATACCATACCACCACCACACCATACACACAACGATACATACACACATAACATACACACATAACCATACCCACACACACAAATACACACACATACATTACCCACAACACCCACATAAACCACAATCCCCCATACCATACACACAACAACAAAGTACCCAGCGAAACATAAAACATACACACACACATACTACCACAATACCCACACACTATGATACAACACATACCAGCACACGAACAATACACAAACCATCATACACAACACAGCCCACACACATTATAACACAACAACATACCACCACACATTATACCCACACAGTATTACACACACAACACACACCATACACAAAACACATAAATACCCACACATAACACATATACCACACATATACACCATAATAACCTCCACGATACACAAATTATTACAACAACTGAAATAACACACATTATAACCACCACATATACACACATAATACACACATAATACACGAAACATAATACCCTACACATAATACACACATATACCAACACCATAATACACACTGTCATTAATAAAACCCACACATATACACCACCATAGAACACACCTTATACGCACACATATACACACATAATACCCACACCATAATAACCCACACATCTACACGACATATACACACATATTACACACATTATACCCACCCCACATATACCACCATACATATAACACACATATACACACATAATATACCACACCATTGAAACACACCATACATACCCACAAACAATATACACCGCACATAATACGACACAAAATACACCACCATATACCACACAATATACTCACAACCATATACACACCATTATACACGACATATACACACATATACACACATATACACCCACATAATACACACTATCACACTATCACACACATATACCCACACATATCACACCCATAATTAAACCATAATACAGCACATATACACACATATACACAAAATATACACACGAATAACACACACCTACACACAAATAACCACACACAATGGACACCACAACATTACACACACACAATACACGACACTTACTACACCACATACACACACATACACCACACATATACAGACCCCAATAATACCCAACCACACATACCACACACAATACACACACCATATACATACTCCCACACACATATACCCACGACACCAATTACACTCATCATATTACCACCACACATAATACACATACCATATACCCACATACAACATATACCACACACAGAATACACACACAGACATACACAACAGAATACCACGACACATCACTACACACCATTTCCCAATTACATAACACCTCCCCCCCAAAATACCCCTCACCCACCACCCCCCCCCACACCTCCTTCCCACCACACCTTCCCTACCTTCCCCCATCCACCAACTCAAACCACACATACTACCACAACCCAGAACCACACACGACTACACACACACACACACACACACCGCACACACACACCCACCCACACCCACCACACACCCCACCCACAAAACACCACCAAAAAAACACACACACACACATTACACACTAAAAAAAAAACATATAAATATTACATGCCCCCCCCCCTCCAAACTTAATAAAAAAGCCAACTCATACTACCCCCACACCAAAAAAAAAACACCACTCCTCCCCTCCCTTTCCCTATTTCCCCCAACCCCTCACCCAAAAAAATGTCAATCCCCCTTAACACCCCCTAACACCGTGCCCCATACCCATAACATCGTTTACCCCCTACTACCCAAACAACCCTAAAAATGTACCTCCCCTTCCATCTCAGCTAGTAAAATGCAACTACACAAAAATGGGAGGAGAGTCGGTTTTTCCCCGCAAATATATAAACCATCCTTAATCCGTTTCCGGCGAAAGCATAGTACACGATCAAGCTTCAAAGAAAACTACAGCACTCCTCTAAGTTCTTAGAACTCCTTGTCATTTACCCACTCATCAATTTCCCGAGAAGAAGATGTGAGTAATTAATTACGGATTATTATTAATATTAGTAAGTGGATATTGCTAGGGCCTTGTGTTAGTTTAATCATTTGGTCGTGTTAGTAGTAAACTAGTAACCAATAAAAAGTTGGGTCCGAAAGTGGAGGTTTAATCAAAAGAGTAAAGCCGTGTATATAATCTTGAAGAGAAAGCAGCATAAGTAAGAGGGAGGATGGAAGTGGGGAGGGAGGAAGGGGGTAGAACGAAGGAGGTACAGAAAAGAGGAAGGAAGGACGAAAGTAGGTGTGGAAGTAGGGGAAGAGGAAGGGAAGGAGAGAAGGAGAAGAAGACTGGAAGCGAACGAGGGAAACAGAGAAGAGAGGACGGAGGGAAGAGGGAGGGAAGGGTTGAGAGAAATGGGGAAGAAGAAGAAATGCAGGAGGGAGAAAGAGTATTGGACAAAAGGAAAAAGCCAAAGAAGAATGTACACAGGTTGGTTGATGGGGGATTAGCAGTTTCTAATTGTGCCCATCAGTTTAGAGCATGGGTGGGCAACCCTTCTATGTGTGGGTGCCAAAACCAGCCAGTTCTTTGATACAAAATTTTCTCGCCTGCCAACGAGGTTGAATGATAGATAGACCTACCTACGGGCATAAGGACCCCATTCGGCCCCTTCTCCTCGTAGGGCCCCAATCCGCCTCCCAGCACAGCATGCGCCTACTTATATTTATACAAAAAATAAGTTGGAGATTTTTGTCATCATCATTATTATTATTATTATTATTATTATTATTATTATTATTATTATTATTATTATTATTATTATTATTATTATTATTATTATTATTATTATCATCATCATTATTATTAGTATTGTTGTTGTTGTTGTTATTGCTATTATTGTTATTTTTATTATTGTTATTATCATTGTTGTTATTATCATTATTATTATTACTGTTATTATTGTTATTATTGTTATTGTTATTATTATTATTATTATTATTGTTCTTATTATTGCTATTATTATTCATTTACTCATTTATTCATTGTTTTTTTTTCAAGGTGAGTTCTGTATTTTATGTGCCGTAAGAAAGTCGATAATATTTCAGTTCTTGCTCGCGTGCCAAAGGTTGCCCACCTCTGGCTGAAAAAAAAAAAAAAATCCGTGAACAGGGTAACGTGTTAAAGCTTGGACAATGACAAAGGACAATGTTTTGTTTTATTCTTTTTTCACCTTACTTTATTATTGCATTTTATCAAGTTAATCGCAGCTAAAACGCGGTGACTTCATAACAGTTTCTATTCAAATTCGAAAAATATCATCGGTGCTCAGCCAGCTATCTGTATAATAACCCCATCATTTTGAATATTGCATATGCGAATATGCGAAAAAAAACTAGGTATAGGTAAATCGTCCGAAAATATTGTTACTGGCGAAATGTTCAATATAGCTATCGATATAGTGATTACTGTAGTTAAGTAATTTGGCATAAAAGTCATTTGACCTCTTTTGGCGTCGGTCAAACATACTCGGATTCAAACTACGTACCCTGCCTCCACACACACACACACACACACACACACACACACACACACACACACACACACACACACACACACACGCACACACACGCACGCACGCATGTACTCACGCAAACATACTTGAAAGTTAAAGGAACTGAAGCAAAGACGGAGAAGAAAAAAATGGAGGACACGGAAGGGTGATCTGACAGAGGTGTTCAAGTGGATCAAGGGTTTTATCAAGGGTGTTGTAAACAAGGTCATCATATCAAGACAACAAGGCAGGACTTGCTGTAATGGATTCAAATTGGACAAATTTAAATTTAAGAAGGAAATAGACAAGAACTGGTTTACAAGTAGAGTAGTCAACGAATAGAAGAATTGACTTAGTAACCATCTAGTGAGCACTAAAACTATCGGTTAGCGATGATAGGTGGTAATCGACATGAAACTGTCAAGTGTAAGCCTTATGGTCTCTTGCAGCCTCCTTCATTCTTATGTTACTATGTAAGGGCAGGGAAGGGAATGGAAGGGAAGGAATTTGATAGGATATGGAAGTGAGGGAAGTGAATGGAAGAAAGGGAAAGAAAAGAAAAAGAAATAGGTTAAAGTATAAGAATGGAAAATAATTCACCATTAAAGTGTTTCATCTATGTGTATGAAATGGGACTGATGAGTATGAGAGAAAAACAGAGCAAGATGGAAATATTAGAATCCTGAGGAAACTGATCATCATAGGGTAACAGAATGATAGAACAACATTTAGTACACATTTGACACAAGCAAAGTGGACATTGTACTTGGAAACTGTGGTCTAGGACGTTAGGGGACTGGCGAAGGGAGGTCACAAGGGAACCAAATGAGGGAGGAAGTGGGAGTGGGAGTAGGGAGGGTGAGAGTGGGAGATGAGGTGAGTGATGCCTGGGAGTTATGGCGAAGTTAGACTAAAGAGGAACGAGAGTTTGTTCTTTAAGTCAAGATAGACTCGGGTCCGCTCCAACACATCGCATTTCGGAAAGAGAGCTGATGTTTCAAGGACACCAAAAAGGGAGATGATGTAGACAGTGGCAAAAGCTCCCGGAGCTTCTAATACTCTTGTCTTTTGTGCTCTGCTGTTGTCGTTTCCTAGACATACAGTAGACTGTCTGGTCGCGCAGTCCCGTCTCCCTGAGGAACGCCGCGGCTGGAACGAGGAGTTCCCACAAATCCCTTGTAGGGTGTGTATTGTGTTGTTGGCGTGCGTCATTGTGTACAAAGCAGCCTTCCATAATGTGCTGTATAGTATGGGGTGAATTGTTACGTCCTGGACTGCTATGCTGTAAATATACTTGTGCCCTGTTACTAACTGTCCTACCTTGTGACTTCCCGTGATGCCTACAATACACAGAGATTCGTCCAGCAAGTAGCCGAACATCTCTCTGTTACAGTTACCACAGAAAATGACTTTATTAAATCTTATTAAAGAAGACTTCTGGCTCGAAAAGTTGTCTGACGTTAGCCAGAACAAAGGCATAAAAGAATCGAGCTGAAAGGTGAATTGAAGGTGACATGGAAGGTGAGAGTGTTTGAAGGCCACATCTCCCAGTAGTGGAATAAACATCATCGCGGTTCTCTGAAAGAGTCGTTGGCTCACCCTCACGTCCGGATTGATCCAATGTAAAGAATGATACAAGAGCTCAGATATTTACCGTACGAAGACAGGCTTAGGCACTTAAGATTACAAGACGTAAAGTCCAGTGGGATCTAACAGAGGTATTCAGTCAAGAGGTATAAAGAGCTTTCAAGAAAAAGTATAACAAGGGAATTAACTGGGAGTACTACTGTGACATAATCAAGAACATAAGAACTTAAGAATGAAGGAGACTGCAAGAGACCATAAGGCCTATACTAAGCAGGCAGGTGAGGCAGGCAAGGTCATCATATTGAGACAGCAGGGCAGGACTTGTAGTTATGGGTTTAGATTGGGAAAACTTAGGTTTAAGAAATAGACAAGACTGGTTTACTAACACAGTGGTTAAGGAATTGAACAGCCTTAGTAATCATGTAGTGAGCGCTGAAACTATCAGTTGTTTAAAGAAAAGATTATATAACTATGGATAGGAGTGATAAGGTGTAGTTTAGGCCTTATGGTCTCTTGCAATCCCCCCAGTTCTTTTGTTCTTGTGTTCTTTGTGTTCTCCCTCTGGACCTGGTAGTAATCTGGGAAGATGTCATTCTGATCCAGACACATCGCCTGGAAGAAACTCCGGACAAGTTAATCAAAGAAACAGACATCTTTGTAAATTAATGATGAGTGCATGATTTTCATCAAATGTTCTTCAGATAAGAGAAAACAAAATATTTGATCCAATCACAGCTCATACTGCTTTGTTTTGATTTCTCATCTATTTCTCATTTATTATTTGTTTCTTAAAGGTGGCAAAAGAAAAAAAAAAAAATAATAATAATAATAATAATAATAGAACACTTTCGCGATAATTTTGTCATGGTCTCTGAATTTCACCTTGTGGTGTGATATTTCGGTCCATCGTCGTTAACTGGAAAACATTCGAAGAACAGTGTAAACCTTATTACGACCTTCATTATCTGATTGAAATATTTTTCGGCGTTGCATTACCTGCTCGGGTGCAGGTATATATACGTGCTGTAATTTTTGCACGATTTTTGCACGCGCAGGCTTTCTTAAATTATTTCCTGGGAATATGTCTGGCTCAAATAAAGTGAGTGAGAGAGAGGGAGAGAGAGAGAGAGAGAGAGAGAGAGAGTGAATTAGTGAGTGAACGAGTGGGTGAGTGAGTGAGAGAGCGAGTGAGTGGGTAAATGAGAGAGAAAGAGAGAGAGAGAGCGAAAGCGAGGGGGAAGAGAGACAGAGAGATAGAGAAAGAGAGCGAGAGCGAGGGGGAAAGAGAGACAGAGAGATAGATGGAAGGAGAGAATACGAAACTCTATACATCAAAATAAACGGACTAGAATTTTGAAAGAAAGAAAGGGTTATATTTTTCTTTTAGTTTTGGGCGTTTTCAGAGAAGCAAACAGCCTCTCCTGCGCAGAAAGAATAGCGGAACCCCATTACCTCACCACAACGGTAGTCCGTCTATGTCTGGGTTTAGTTTTGGGTGTCCACGACTTACGAGCCGCCCGTCTGTATTTCGTGGTCTAATTATTTATGGCCAAAGAACATCGACGTCCGATTCAGCCACGCGTGAAATGTGGCCCACGAGTTCTGCCGGAGTATGATGGACCTTTAGAGTTCTTCAGTATGATAGACCTTTAGATGTCCCCAGTATGATAGACCTTTAGAGGTCCCCAGTATGATAGGTCTTTAGAAGTCCCCTGTATGACAGATCTTTAGAAGTCCTCAGTATGATAGACCTATAGAGGTCCCCAGTGTGATAGACCTTTAGATGTCCCCAGTATGATAGACCTTTAGATGTCCCCAGTGTGATAGACCTTTAGAGGTCACCAGTATGATAGACCTTTAGATGTCCCCAATGTGATAGACCTTTAGATGTCCCCAGTATGATAGACCTTTAGAGGTCCCCAGTATTATTGACCTTTAGAGGTCCCCAGTATGACAGATCTTTAGAAGTACCCAGTATGATAGACCTATAGAGGTCCCCAGTGTGATAGACCTTTAGAGGTTACCAGTATGATAGGTCTTTAGATGTCTCCAGTGTGATAGACCTTTAGAGGTCCCCAGTATGATAGATCTTTAGAAGTACTCAGTATGATAGACCTATAGAGGTCCCCAGTGTGATAGACCTTTACATGTCCCCAGTGTGATAGACCTTTAGAGGTCACCAGTATGATAGTGGTTCATTTTATGAAGTGGTAATTTGTACGATTTACGAAAATAGAAACGGAAAATAAGAGTACTTTGACGAATATAATTTTAAAGTAAAGGGCCATTCACACGGTCAAACGGTTTGTCAAACCCGGTTTGTTAAACAAGTGTTTGAAGTGGTGTTTGACCGTGTGAATGGGGTATTTAGCTGTCAAACATGTTTGACAAACGTGTTTGACATCCAAATACCCCATTCACACAGTCAAACATCCCTTCAAACACTTGTTTGACAAACCCGGTTTGACAAACCGTTTGACCGTGTGAATGGCTGATCTGATTCCGTCGCACTGGGATATTTTTTCCTCCGATTATTGAAGCAGATTTGCAGCTCGCAGCTTTCGGGAAAGAATCTGAAGGAAAACGTTTTTCCTCCAGCATATCTAATAACATTCTATGTAAATTATAAAAAAAAAAAAAAAAAAAAAATGCCGTAGTGTTCTTACGGCAGAAAAAGTGTTGGAGGTTGGCGGTACCGCCGATTAATCGGACGTTGGAGAAAAAATAGCCCAGTATGATAACACCTTCAGTGCGTCATCTTAGCGGTGACAATTATTATTATATATTTATTTTTTATTATTATTTATTATCATTTACCTGTTTATCATTTATCATTATTTGTATGTTTATTTATTCATGTGTTTACTTATTTATTTGTTTATTTATGGGGCAGAAACATGGAACATAAGAGAGGAAGAGAGAGGGAGTTTGAATGTGTTTGAGATGAGTTGTCTGAGAAGTATGATGGGTTACTAGGCTGGACAGAGTGAGAAATGAGGAGGTAAGGAGGAGAACAGGGATGGAAAGGGAACTGGGAGATAGGGTTGATGAAAGGGTATTAGGATGGTTTGGACACATGGAAAGAAAGAGTGAAGAAAGACTAGTAAAAGAGGTATGGAAAGCAGATGTGGAGGGAGTGAACATGAGGGGCGTCCTAGGATGAGATGGATGGATGGGGTGAAAGGGGCTTTGGGGAAGAGGGGAATGTCTGTTGAGGAAGGACGGGAGAGGACAGAAGACAGGGGTGAATGGAGAATGGTTGTACATGGATAATGTTGTGATGCATGAGGTGAAATGGGGGGGGTGAAAAATTTGACGCAGCCCGAAGGGATTTCTCCCCGTCTTCTCCTTTTCTGCATAGGGGGACGGAGATGGGGGGGTCGCCGATTTAATGAAGCAGCCTTGCTGTGGATGTGCTGTGTCTTGCGACACTGCCTCTGACCCAGGGCAGTGGACGAGGTACAGGGATGACCCGTCATCCAGGAGGCGCCAAGATAAGAGGGAGGGTGGAAGGGTGGAGTTATTTAGGGATGGAATGGGTGGAAATGGTTTTATGCCTTTTTCTTTTTGGCTACCTCCCTTGTAAGGGGGAAAAAGCCTTGGTATATGTATGTATGTATGTATGTATGTATTTTTATTTTTTTCGCATCCGACCTAATTATGCCACCAGTCACTCATTACCCTGTTTCGCGTCATCTTGAACATGTAGAGTACATGGCTTGTATACCGTCTAATTGATGATTACTCTGTTCAACTTCGCGAACTCCTTCTGTCGGGAGGCTAGGACGGTGCCCCTTCCAGAGATCTTTGTAACATGAAACTTAATAAACCATGCCCTTGGTCCAACTCGCTGGCGTCACATCGACCTCCGTCGCAAGTAATGATGCTCTGACCATCTCGGCTAGCTCGCCGTTTGATGATACATGTAATTATTTCTTCATCGTAAAATTGCCCTACTCGATCAAGTAGGGGTAGGGGTGACTGAGGGTTTATGTAAACAGAAAACGTACCATAGAGCACAAGAAAAGCGAGAACAACTTGACAGTTATAAATTTCTCTCATCAGAGGTAGTATACGGCATATCAACTCGAGCAGTTTAATTTTCTCAGATATATGGATACAGCTTGCAATTAGTCATGCCAATACTTCATCTTTATTGGATTTCCAATTGGAGAAAGAAGTCAATATGTCTATCTATGTGTACTAGGAATGGTCCTATTCAAAGAAAAGAAAGGGACTGGATGCAGAACGATACAACTTTTGACATTTGTCGTTTGCATTGATAAAGAACCTCTTCCCATCACAGAATGAGATCGTGCCTTTGGAATGGAATTGATTAGCCTCAGTCTCTTTTCTAAAACTAGAATTTTTTTTATCAGTTCGTTACAGCTTAATCAGTAAATATCAGTAATAAATCTTCTACATAGATTCTGTCACTCGTTTCCGGGATTAGTCTTATACTTACATGTTGGGGTTGAGTTAAGGTACGCGTAGAGAGGTATAGAGAACTTTCAAGAACAAGTATAACAAGAAATTAACTAGGAGTACTACTGTGACATAATCAAGAACATAAGAACTAAAGAATGAAAGAGGAGACCATAAGGCCTACACTAAGCAGTTCCATGTCCATTAACACCTATCATCTCTATAAAGTTATCTAATCTTCTCAAACAAACAACAGTTTCATCATTTACTACATGGTTACTAATGCTATTCCATTCGTTAACAACTGTATTGGTAAACCAGTTTTTGCTATTTCCTTCTTAAATCTAAAACTTTCGATTTTAAGTCCATTACTGTGAGTCTTGACCTGTTGTCTCAATATGATGACCTTGTTGGTATCAGCTTTGTTTAAATACTACCGTGATTAGTTGTCACCTCGATGTCCAGGTCTCCTACTGAATCACGATTCAGGATCTAATACGTTTTCCTTATGGTACTCAGTAGCAATAGCCCTCTTATACACAACTAACGTTTCATTTTCATACAGACATCTCTTCCCCAATAGCCCTCTTTTATACACAACTAACGTTTCATTTTCATACAGACTTCTCTTCCCTCCTACAACTACCGATTCCGTGAGAGCGGGTGGTCAGTCCATACTTGTCCATAGTTCCCATCTTCGTTCTATGCACTCGAACTGACCCATTTCTCACCTTTCTCACCATACATCAGGTAGGGCCAGTGCCCTGTCAGTTGTATTGCCTCACGAAACTTCTCCACCAGGTACAATCCTCGTAAAGTTCCTCTTCTTCCACACTCTCTATTGTTGATCCTCTCGCTTCAATTGCTTCCCTCACTCCATCTCTCCATCTCTTTCTGGGTCTTCCTACCGGCCTCTTCCCTCTTGGATTCCATCGATAATTAATATTTAGCAGGGTACCTTTCTTGACTCATCCTCATGATGTGTCCATACCATCTCAGTTTACTTCTTTCTACAAATTCTAATATTGATTCTATGTCCAGTCCATCTCTGATATCCTCATTTCTTAAGCGATCTCTTCTTGTTACTCCCTTTATTAATCGCAACATTCTCATCTCTGCTGCCTGTATCTTGCTCTTTAATCTCATTGTTAGTGTCCAGGTTTCTGAGCCATATGTTAATACTGGTCTTAGTATAGTTTTATATATGATGACTTTAACTTTTGATGGTATGACTCTGTCTTTTAGTAGTGGATACATTAATCTTAGATTGTTTGTATATTTTTCGATTCTGCTTGTTATTTCTTTCTCCATATAACACCTCTCATTTATTTGAACTCCCAAGTACTGAAAGTCTTCCACTTGTTTCAATTGTATTCCGAACTGACCCATTAATTTGTACAATAATAATGGAAATTATATCAAAATAATGTATAAGCACCGTGCGTGAGAGACAAAGAGATAAACTATTCAAGAAGAAACTGAATGGTGAGGAGAAGAGGAAAGAGGAATGTGGTAAATTAGAATAAGGCATACAAAGGAACGAAAAATCTAGCAGAATCTATGGAGAAAAGAGAATCTGTCGAGTCGATGTATGCGTAGGAGGGAAGAATATGATAAAGAGAAGGTGAAGAGAAGAGGAAGCAAATGGAAGAGCGTTGATATAAGGAGAGAGAGAGAGAGAGAAAGGGGGGTGGGGAGGAAATAGTGTTTAAGAGCATTACGAGGGAGATTGACATCACGAACACCCTGATTTTAAGGATAATGAAAAAGAATTCTAGATTTAGGTAAAAATATAAAGTAGTTGTTCTTCGGAAAAACAGAGAGAAAAAGAGAGACCGAAAGGAAAACAAAAGGCAGAGAGAGGAAAGAGGAGTCCTCAGAATAAATGAGAAAGAAAGGAGGAGAGAAAATAAAGTTGAAGGGACTAGGAACGAAATCAAACTAAAGAGAAGGTAAGGGAAGAAAAGGGGGATGAAGGGAAGGAAAGCGGGAAGGGAAATGAAGAAAAGGAAACAAAGAGAACGAATAATCAAACAAACAAAGTCAGGGTGCAGGAAAGGAACAGGAAGTGCAAATAAAATAGAAAATAAAAGAAAGAAGATTAAAACAAAATGTGAATTAGAGGAAGAAGGAATAAAAAAAGAAAAGAAAAAAGAAAGAGAGGAAATGAAAATGAAAATTAGAAATGAGTGAAGGAAAATAAGATAAAAGATAAAGATAGAGGGCGAGGGGAACACTTAAATGAAAAGAGATACAATAAAACAAAGATAAAGAATTACGATATCTTGCGCTGGTCTCACAAAGATGAAATAATCAACGGGCCCGTCTAGAGAAATGTAATGAGAAAGGAGATTAACAGGGAAGTCGTCATGACAAAAGAACAGTAGATAGATTGAGAAACGTAAAAAAAAAAAAAAAAAAAAAAAAAAAAAAAAAAAAAAAAAAAAAAAAAGAATGGAACAAAGGTTAGAAGTGGGCGATGTGATGGTGTCTCACCAGGAGGCGCTCAGCGGCCACTGACTGATAACACCACGCTTGGCCTTTGTTCTCGAACCTTCAGCGAGAGCGAAACCATCCTTTGTTCTCGGACTTCCAGCGAGATCGAAACCATCTCCCCACAGCGGCGTATTTGGGCGAAGGAAGAGCTATAGTAAAAGCAGCAAGACGGGGAAGAGGAGGAGGAGAGGAAAGGAGTGGAGGAAGAGGAGGAGGGAGTGTGGAAGAGATAGGAAGAGGAGGAGGAGAGGAAAGAACTGGAGGAAGAGGAGGAGGGAGTGTGGAAGAGATAGGAAGAGGAAGAGGAGAGGAAAAAACTGGAGGAAGAGGAGAAGGCAGTGTGGAAGAGATAGGAAGAGAGGGAGGAGAGGAAAGAAGTGGAGGAAAAGGAGAAGGGAGTGTGGAAGAGATAGGAAGAGGAGGAGAAGAGGAAAGAAGCGGAGGAAGAGGAGGAGGGAGTGTGGAAGAGATAGGAAGAGAAGGAGGAGAGGAAAGAAGTGGAGGAAGAGGAGGAGGGAGTGTGGAAAAGATAGGAAAAGGAGGTGAAAGAAACGGAGGAGAAGAAAGCATAATTACATGGAAAATAGTTCGCTTAAGAGAAACAAGGAATGTTCCTGGGGAATTTCAAAATACATTCACTAACGAGATTCACAAAACTTGGTTCTCTAAGGCACCTTTTTCAGTGCCCGTGACCCCTTGATATCTCAAAAATTTCTCGTGCCCCCAACCAATACAAATACAATGCAAACATATGATAGGGGTTAGTGATACAAACCTTGCTTTGCTTTCTCATTGTAAATACACAGTACCATTGCACTGGCTATCATGTCTCGTATCCCCAGGTTTAAGGTTTCGTACCCCCAAGGGGCACAGGTAACCCAGGTTAAGAGCGACTGCTCTATGGGTATTAGTATTCATCATTATGCCCGCAATAATCAGCGCATCTAGTCTTTGGGACAAAATGTCACGTTGGGATGTAAGGACACTAGAGGACAAAAGATCACAATGAGATGTAAGGACAGTGGAGGACAAATTATCACAATGGATGTAATGATAGTAGATGACAAAATATCACGATGGGATGTAAAGTGGAGGACAAAATATCACGGTAAGATATAATGTCGGTGGAGGCCAAATATAATTTTAGGAAGAGATGTCGGACAGAATGTCAATGAAGGACAAAATATCATGATAAGATGTAATGAAAATGGAGGACAAAATATCACGATGGGATGTAATGATAGTGAAGGACAAAATATCACGGTAGGATATAATGTCACTAGAGGACAAAATATAATTTTAGGAAGGGATGCCGGACAGAATGTCAATGAAAGACGGGAGGCCGGTGTTAAACGCAGTGATGTAGGGGGGTAAAGTGTACGAAAGAGATCAGATGACCGTGAGTGACCAGATGTCCGTGATGGGGGAAATTATTATCTAACTATACATATACATTTATTTATGTATTTTATTTGTTATTTACATTATTAGAGTTTTTATTTATTGATTTTGTAATCCTTTGATAATCCTTTGAAATATTAATGAGGCATTGAATATCAATAAAGGACCAAATATCAATATAGAGCAAGATGTCAATAAAAAAGAAAATTATAATGTAAGGCATAATATTGAAACTCAAAACGTGTCAAAAGGAAATAAACACGAGTTTCTCAAAACCATGTACTTTAGTGCTCCCAGTATTAAGATCAATTTCCAAGAAATACAGGCGTATGTCAAAAGCGAAAATCTCGATATGATAGGAATAACCGAGACATAGTTGAATATTTTGGGATTTAAACACTTTCATCAGGATAGAAATCACAAGAAAGGTGGGGGTGTTCTGTTGTACGTTAAAAACAATGTCCATGCTTGTATTTTAGAAAAAGTGAAACAGGATGCATATAATACCTAAGCAAGATACTGTAATGACTATCATTTACTTTATATTATCTGTTTATTTGTTTTGTTAGAATTTGTCCGTTTGTTTATTATCATTTGCTTGATTCTCCTTTATTATTAGTTATACCTCTATTATTATTTAGTATTTACCTGTTTGTTTATTATTTTACTATACCTATGCATTTATTTATGTATTTTATTCATTATTTACATTATTGTAGTTTTTATTTATTCATATAGTTGTTCATAATTACTATGATTTTTTTCGCATCCGACCTAGATATGGACCAAAAGGTCTCCTGTCGGCATGCTCCGCCTTTGTAATCCTTTGTAATATAAAGTGGAAAGAACCAAAAATATTAGACGTATGAAGAAAAAAGTTTTGTTATTGAGGGAGGAAAATGGATGTTAAGAAGAATTTGAAGACAAAATAAAAGGAAGAGAGACAACCCAATAATACTGAAAAAAAAAATTGATTTAGAAAAACTAGATAATTCTCTCAAAGGGAATTGAAAAAAAATGCAGTAAAATAATGTGACAAGACATTTTGAAAACGTATAGATAGAAATAAGAACTGATAAAAGTAATATGTGCTTGTAAGGTCGAAGTAATTTTGGAGAACAAACAAAAATAAGGAAATTAAGGAAATGGGGAAGAATTAAAGAAAACGAGAAGAGCCGATTCCAGAAAAGAAAGAAAGAGAAATAGAAACAGGCCAAGACGACGAAGAGAAATATTTGTAATTTGTCGTAAGAAAAAAATCTTAATTTGTTGGAAAGAAAGAAGCAAAAAGGAAAAGGCAGGAAAAAATGAGCCGCTGTGAAATGGAGGAGGATCAATTGAAGAAGTAATGCAGAGGATATAAGAAGAAGAAAACTCCAAAGGAAGACGTAAAATGCACAATGAATGATCATTGTATGTGGAATAGAATAGAGACCACGGAACTGCCTCATGGCAAGGCGTGATGCATGAGCGTAAGAACCTAAGAATGGAAGAGACTGCAAAAGACCTTAGGGCTTACAATAGGCAGTTCCATATCCATTACTTCCTGTCATCCCCATCCATGAAGTTATGTTACCTCTCAAAACAACCATATGTTTCAGTGTTCAGTACATTATTACTAGGTCTATTATTTTTGTTAACAACGCCTAACCTAACTTAACCTTACCTTACCTCATCTCACCTAACCTCTCTCCACCTAACCTCTCTCCACCTAACCTCTCTCCACCTAACCTCACTTCACCTAACCTCACTTCACCTAACCTCACTTCACCTAACCTAACCTAACCTAACCTAACCTAACCCAGCTTAACCGAATGAGCCAGAAATGGCACACAAATTAATCTCTGACGCCTCATTTTGACATTCTGCCCTGAGATGATTGAAGACACCAAGTGTTGGTCAGAACAAAACCACTAAAGGTTACCATTATGACAAAAAATTTGACTAAGATAACCAGGATCCTTTCAGCAGCAACATATGCATACTTACATATACCGAGGGCCTTTTCCCCCTCGCGAGGGAGGCAGCCAAAGTCAAAAGGCATAATTCCACTCCCAATCATTCCTTTCAGCAGTAGATCTTTCAATTCCCCTGACGTTAGCCAGAACCAAATATAAAAGTGCTTTCATCCCAAGGGAGACAATGCTCGAGTGAGATTTGTAAAACTACAAAAACATGGAAAATAGAAAGGAAGAGACTAGCATGGTCGTGGAAGAAGCTTCACTAATTACATAAGTAGACATACGAAACGCGCAAGAAGTAGGAATGTTAAAATTACATAGGAGTAATTAAGGGAAAAAATAAGAACTACAAAGAGAATATACATTAGAATGAAGAAGAATAAGAACGGAATATGGGGAGACAATGATGTAAAGAAAAAGGAATGAAGATAAGAGAAAGAAGAAAGAAAAGAGGAAAAATGCAAAGATGAGGATGGAAAAAGGGGAATATGGAGAATGCATGCACTCACATGATCACATACACAGACGCACACACACACACACACACACACACACACACACACACACACACACACACACACACACACACACACACACACACACACACACACACACACACACACACACACACACACACACACCCTCGTGGCGCTGTGGTTAGAGTTCTCACCTGCCACTACGGCGGTCTGGGTTCGACTCCCGCCCAAGGCTGAAATAATTTCAGTATTCTGCGCTGCGGGGTGTTACTCCAACTCTCGTGGGTGTGGAGGTGGTGTGTGTGTGTGTGTATTACTCATAGATAGGTCATACGAGCTCAGAACTCTCATCCGGGTGGTTAATAACTGTCGACCACGGGTCCAACACGTGATCCAAGACCATGGTGGTGAATCTCACACACACACACACACACACACACACACACACACACACACACACACACACACACACACACACACACACACACACACACACACACACACACACACACACAACTATTGTGAAGCATATGCAATAGGACAGTTATACTGTAGTTGGAATCATTCATTTTGATCTGTGGCACTCACGATGTGAATCGACGTACGATCCTCCCATCTACTGGGCATGAGAGAAATGGAATAAGACATAATGGAGAAGAATACGGAATAAACAGATGCAGGTTGTAATGAAAAAAGAAAATCGTTAGAAAGACGTGTGATTGACAGCAATCCAAAGAGAATCGTATGAGTAAAGAGAGAAATTGACAGGAGAACAAAGTATATTAGAACATGTATACGTAAAAAAAATGGCAGACTAGGATGCTGGTAATAATAGCTGCAAAGCCTGAGTCTGAATAAAGAAGAAAACTGAAAAAATATATATATGAAAGTGGTAAAGGAACAATGGAGATTTGGATGAAAAAGGGAGTTGAGTAGAGGTAAATGAAAATAGGATGCAAAATGAAGATATATATATATATATATATTTTCAGAAACCACCGGGAAGTTGAAAAACAAATACCGAACGTTTTCGTCTATTTAGACATTTTCAAAGGTACCGTCTAAATAGACGAAAACGTTCGGTATCTGTTTTTTCAATTTCCCGGTGGTTTCTGCAAAAATAGTTTATCACGAGTGTTTTGTGAATTCTTTGCATATATATATATATATATATATATATATATATATATATATATATGTATATGTATATAATATATATATATACATATATTGAAATTGAGTTAAACAACTGGAGAAAAAGAAGCACTGGATGAGAGTTTTAGAAGTAAAGAATGGAATATTAGTTGAGGGATACACGGAGGACGAAAAAAGGAAGATATGAGAAAGTAGTAATAGAAAAAAAATAAATAGATAAACAAATGAATATATAAATGAACGAAAATATGAAATGTGAATAAATTAATGAATGAGTGAATAGTGTAAGGATCATGTGGAAAACAAAGAAAATTATTCATCATTGGTGAGACAAAAACCATACCGCAACAGAGTCGAGTATTCGTCTTAATGATGATTATGATATTGATAATTTTCGTAATAACCGTAGAAATAGTTAAACAACAATGATAGCAATAATACTATTAATTAAAATAATAATGATAATTATAATGGTGGTGATGATGACAATGATGATGATGATGACGATGATGATGATGATGATAAAAGAAAATTTATAATAATGACGTGGTCGAGAAGATAAAAGACAGGAGTCTTAATCCGAATTTATACCTGACTAGTTTTTGTGAAGAACATTTTGAAAGAAGAAATAGGTAAGAGTTCGAAATAAACTCGAATTAAAGCGTCTATCTTTCTTCCTTCCTCGTACGTAAACTTATCAGGATGTCTACACAAAAATGATAATGATACAACTACAGCCACTGTTACTACCCCCATCATGTGCCAAGATAACAAAAATAATAAATAAAAATAAAACAGAAAAAAGAAATGATAAAATGAAGAAAAAACACTACTAGAGTACATGGAGAAGGAGAAGATAAAAAAGGAGGTTAAAAGAAGAAGGTAAAAGAATAAAAGAATAGTGAGAGAAAGAATATGAACTGAGGGCTACGATTGCGGTTGTCTGCTGAAATCATGAAGGGTTATACAACGGACTGGTGGGCGGTGTCGGGAGATGAAATTATATTAATTCAAGAAAGTAAAGAGAAAATACTACCCGAGGATTATGGTCGGTCCATTATTAGAGAGAGTAGGAGGAAGGAGAGGTAGTGGAGAGAACTGGGAAGAAGGAAGATATTGAATCGGGGAGGAGATGAGAAAGAGAAATTGGAGTAAAAAAAAGAGAAGTGGAAGGAACAGGAAGGTTGGGGTTGAAAGAGAGGAGAAGGAATGCAAGGAGAGGAAGAAAGAGGATGAAAAAGATAAGAAAAAAAGATAACGAGGAAAATAAAGGATGAAAGGGACTGCAGATATAAGAGAAAATATTAAAAGAAAAGAATACTGAAGGTAAGTGAATATGAGAAGAGAAGATGAAGTGATTAAAATCCGAAATTGAGACGAGTAGTGAGTGAAAAGTAAAGATATAAGATAAATTGTAGCAGGAATATAAGGGGAAACGATGAATGTATTGAAGAATGAAAGAAAATGAATGACAGGTGAGCAAAACTGGAAATGAAAGCGAAATAGAATTCGTGCGATATTACGATAATGATGATTTTTAGGATGATGTTGTTGCTATTGTATTGTGCTGCTACGTCTGGTGTTCTTGCTGCTGATGACGATGATGATGATGATGATGACAACAACGACGACGACGACGATGATGATGATGACGACAACGACGACGACGATGATGATGATGATGATGACAACAACAACGACGACGACGACGACGATGATGATCATAATGATGACGACGAAGACGACGACGACGATGACGATGATGATGATGATGATGATGATGATGATGATGATGATCATAATGATGACGAAGACGACGACGATGATGATGATGATAATGATAATGATGATGACGACGACGACAATGACGATGATAACGATGACGATAAAGATGGCAATGACGATAAGGATTAGGAGGATAAGAATAAAAGATGGTGGACAAGAAAAATGGAGAAATGAAAAGGTGGGGTCTGTATGAACTATAGTCTTCGTCTAACACCCAATAGATTTTTGGTTTTATATTGACTAATAGTCATCAAACAACTGAATACACTTATCTTGGCAATGATATTCTTGGATTAAAGAAGCTGTCTAGAATTTTTGTTGCCCTGATGGGACTTTAACTTCCCTTACACAACCTAACCTAACCTATCCTATCCTAACCTAACCTAACCTAACCTAACCTAACCTAACCTAACCTAACCTAACCTAATCTAATCTAACCTAACCTGTCCTAATCTAACCTAACCTAACCTAACATAACCTAATCTAACCTAACCTAACCTTAAGAATTGCGTTCTAACCCCAAGCGATTCTATTCAGCTTAGAGAAATCTCTAGGATTGAAAAGGGCTAACATGGAGGTAAATTTAGGAAACGATGATGTAGTGTAATAAAATGAAATCTAGAAAATTGATACCTAGCTTCTTAGCATCTTTCCTAAAGAAAGCTTCTGTTAGGATGAATAGACAAAGTACAATTATGAATCTGAAGAAGACAGCAATTGACTAACGGGTAATGTAGGGTGAAGCAAGTCATGAAACTGACGAAGAAAAAGAAGAAAAACAAATGAAACGCCTAAAGGAAAGGAATAAGGGAAGAAAAAACAATAGTTAAAAAACAAGTACAAAAGAAAGGCAAAAAAAAAAATAATAAAAAAGTGAAGAGGAGCTAAAACTAAAAGGAAACTATTTGATAATATCATGATACACAGAAGGTTAAAAATTGAAGACCATATGAAACAAAAGAAAAAATAAATAAATAAAAAAAAGCCACGAGAAAAAGGAAGAAATGAAGAGAATGAAAATACGTCATAGCGACAGAGAGAGAGAGAAAAAAAAACATATGGGTACACAAGTTCAGAAATAAAAAAGAAAAAGAAAAAAAACACTTGAAATATAACGAATTGTAAACACATCTGATGGAGAAAAAAAGTGGCGAATGTCTGGGTTGATGTTTGGGAGGAGTGGGCGGACAAGAGTGTCTGGAGGAGGAGGAAGAGGAGGAGGAAGAGGAGGAACGAGGAGGAGGAATGGAATGAACCTATGGAGGAACTCCTAATAAGATTGGGGGGTTGGGATTTGGAGATGGGAATGATGAAGGTAAGGATGTGGAGGCAAGGGTAGATAAAAGTAGAAGTGGAGACCAAAATTCCCTCGGAGGATTGTAAGGATGGGGGATGTGGTTACGGTAGAGACGTGTAGAGTGATGGTGTGGGTGGCTGGGGGGGAGTAGGGGGAAGTCCCCCTGGGGGAATTCATACCCTCAGGCTTCGAGAAGGTTCTAATTGGGAGGAGAATAACGTCATCCTCCCCCTTCCTTCCTTCCTCTTACCTCCTATGGGCGATCCTTTCGAGTTTCTGTAGAGGAGGCATCAGCCCTGACGAATACGGGGGATGATTGGTGAGATTAAGCTTGCGGGGATGAGTCAAGGGAGGCTGGAAATGGAAGAGAAGGGTGAAGGAGAACGAAGGGAATGGATGGGAGGAATTGGGGAAGAATGAATGAAAGGAGAAGAAAGGGAAGTGAAGAGACGATTGGGAATAAAGACAGGAAGAGGAATGGGAAAGATTGAATGGGAGGATCGTGGAAAGGTAGAGAGAATAGGGGATGGGACAGGTGAGAAAAGTAGAATGAGTATAATGGATGAGAAAAAATGGAGAAGAGGAAGAGGAGAGGAGAGGTCAGGTCATATACACACAAATAAATAGAAACAATAAACTATGAAAGATGAATGGTGTCAAGTAAAAAGGAAAATCTAGAGAATGAAAGAAGAGGAAAAATTAAGGAAAGTAATAAAGATGTTAAGAATAAAAAGGGTAATATAAGAAGATAAGAATGAAGGAGGCTGCAAGAGACCTTATGGCCTACACTTGGCAGTTCCATGTCCATTACCACATGTCACCCCATCATGGTTACTAAGTCTATTCCATTCGTTAACCATTCTATTGGTAAACTAGCTCTTGGCTATTTCTTTCTTAAATCTAAAGTTGTCCAATTTGAATTCATTACTGCGAGTCTCGCCCTGTTTTCTTAATGTGATGACCTTATTAGACCGTTGTTAAAGCCTTTTATCCACTTAAACACCTCTTTTAGATCACCCCGCACTCTGCGTCTTTCCAGAGAGTGGAAGTAAGGTGATTAAAGGGAATGGGAATAATAGGAGGAGATAAAGAAAGGAGTATAGGATTTGTGAGAAATAAGGAGTACAAAGGAGTTCATGGAGGGAAATTATATAGATGGAAATAGAGGAGTAACAGGTAATGGAGAAGATAAATGGGATGGCCTGAATATACAAGAGAAATGAAAAATAAAATAAAATGACGTGAAAGAAGAAACAATAAAAGACATTAGAAAATTGAAGAGTTGACTATGAAGAGAAAAAAAAAGTGGATAATGGAGGTAAACATGAAGAAATAAATTTGAAGAGTAATAGGAGCCAAGTAGATACGAGATAAATTCATATCTCAGGTATCACTGTACCTTCCACAATGTCCCGAAGGTCCTTCTTCGGCTGAATAAATCATTATGAATAAGCACACTAGTTGAAGGTCAACCTTAAAGGTTTAAACTTTCTTAACTAACTCAACTAGTGATCCTTTTACTTATGATGGTCTATCAGTAATCGACGACGACAGTGCTCCGGTGAGATGTGATGAGGTGAGTGAGGCTGGAAACCTATTCGCTCTTGTATAGGGAAGGCGTCTCAACTTTGGAGTGGCCCTCCTCTCTGGTACTTCGATGGAATCTTATCAAAGTTTCTTCTTTCGTCCACATCTTTTTGCTCTCTACCTGGCCAGCCAAATTGTACCCCTGTCTCTCTCTCCTACCAGTATTTCGTTTTCTTTTTTCTTCTTCAGAACTTTGTCAGTTTGTGCCCCTCACACACAGAAGACGATGCAATTCCTGTTTACGATTTGGACTTTTTCGAAAAGGGATTTTATGATGGCTCCCCTGTGCCAACCCTTGAATTCAAATTGATATACTCCTTCCTATACTCTCCAGGTTGGCCACGTATGGAATTCAACTTTACTCTTTTTCAGCATTCAGTTACTCTTTGAATTTTGTATATAAAAAGTGAGTAACTGGAAAAGAGAGGATAAGAGGTTCAAAAAAGAGAACAAGGAGTGATAAGAAAAAAGTGGATGAAGATAGGAGATTGAAATGGAAAATACATACGAGTGATAAAGTAGGGAAAAATTATAAAAAAAAAAGTTTCCACAGTTGAATACAATTCCCTGGTGACATCTAGATGACGGCACACTAAGCTAACATGCTACTTGCGTTTACTATTTCATTTGAGTAGACACGACTTCAATTACAATATGCTAGACTTCCGTAAGAACATCTCAACAATGTGTCTAACATTCGTATTTTAGGTTTAACTCCTCTTAGTCCGTCATTCAGTGTCCCACTAAATGACCCAAGAGTGATCTGACATTTGGAAATTTGAAAAACAAAATATCGTAACCGAAGTTGTTTCTATTCGAACGGAGTAGCTAAAGCAAATAGAATGCTAACGAGACTTGCCTAGTGTACCACCACCTTAAAGATACATACATACATATACCAAAGGCTTTTCCCCCCTTACACGGGGGGGTAGCCAAAAAGAAAAAAACATAGAAACCACTCCCACCCATTCCATTTCCTATATATTCCACTCCCCTCCACCCTCCTCCCTCCCTCTCATCTTGGCACCTCCTGGATGACGGGTCATCCCTCCATCCCGTCCACTGCCCTGGGTCAGAAGCAGCGTCGCAAGACACAGCACATCCACAGCAAGGCCACTTCATAAATTCGGCGACCCACCCTCTCCGTCTCCTCATGCAGAAAAGGAGAAGACGGGGAGAAATCCCTTCGGGCTGCGTCAATTTTTTTTTCATACATACTTCCTTGAAGATAACTGGGTATATTAGCCATTCTGAAGATCATATATATATTTTTTTTTGGGGGGAGGGAATGCTAGGTATACCTATTTATTTGAAGGTTAGGTAAAATAATGTCTTATTTTTCAGCGACAGATTTTTGGAACTGGAACTTCATTACATCACCACGACAGCATATTTTGAGTCGAATTTTTCATTTGTGTGGTCAGAGGCTGCTTCGGGGATGTGACGAAGGCTTCTTAGATGTCAGAAAGAAAACAAGGTGAAGAAGCACAAATCTTCCGGCTGTCTCATTGCAGGAGGACAACATGGCTCGGAGTGAGCTATTGAGCTGGTATTCTGGACAACACCGGCACACTTGAAGAAATAAGGAGGACAAGATTTCAGTGTTTCTTATAGATGGGAACCCATAAAAAAAACAAAAAAAAACAGGGTTTAACAAATTTGCAAAATATTATATTTAGAAATACAAGGACGAAAATAGAATATATATATAGAAATTGCAGGGTGGAGTAAAAAGAAAACACGAAGGAACTCAAAAACTGCACTGGTATTCTGGACAACACTGGCACACTTGAAGAAATAAGGAGGCCAAGATTTCAGTGTTTCTTATAGATGGAAACCCTTCAAAAAAAAAAAAAAAAAAAAAAAAAACGGGGTTTAACAAATTTGCAAAATATTATATTTCGAAATACAAGGACGAAAATAGATTAAATATATAGAAATTGCAGGGTGGAGTAAAAAGAAAACACGAAGGAACTCAAAAACTGCACTGGTATTCTGGACAACACCGGCACACTTGAAGAAATAAGGAGGACAAGATTTCAGTGTTTCTTATAGATTGGAACCCTAAAAAAAAAAAAAAAAAAAAAAACAGGGTTTAACAAATTTGCAAAATATTGTATTTCGAAATACAAGGACGAAAATAGATTAAATATATAGAAATTGCAGGGTGGAGTAAAAAGAAAACATGAAGGAACTCACAAACTGCACTGGAAGAAGAAAAAGAGAAAGTTGGGGCAGGAAAAGGAAGCGATAAGAGAAGAGGGACGTGGACGGTACGAGATAAAATTTTGAATGAAAAGTTGTAAAAAAAAAAAAAAAAAAAAAAAATGCTGGTTCATAAAATATGAAATATTTCATAAAGGGAAGACTACCAAACTTGAACAAAATTGGTAAAAGAGAGGAGAAACACATTGGAGACAAAAAATAAAGGGAAATATTACGAAAAACAAAAACATAAACGATATGA
>NC_134781.1:73808071-73813071 GCF_046742065.1 Oratosquilla oratoria | reverse complement strand
GGAAATATGTAATCGGAAAATTGGAAATTCAAAAATTGGCAAATTGGAAAATTAGCAGTTGTATCGTCTCGCGCTCAGCACTGGGGTTCCTCGGGACCCACAGAGCGGATGTCGTGACGTCATGTCTTCTGATTAGCTGGTCCTCAGCTGTGACGTTATATCACTTTTTATGATCTCTTCTTCTGATTGGCTGGTCCTAAGTCGTGACGTCATATCTCTTCTGATTGGCTGGTCCTCAGTCGTGACGTCATATTTCTTCTGATTGGCTGGTCCTCAGTCGTGACGTCATATCTCTTCTTTTGATTGGCTGGGTGACGGTTACAGGGTGACCCAAAATGAATGCAACCCATAAAAGTACCCACAACTGATACAAATGTAAATGGATTAAGTTCATTTTTTATACACATTAACGTAAGATAATAACAATTAAGTTCTGAAAATTTGAGTTATTTCGGTTGGGTGGTCCATATGTCAGCGAGGTTCAAATGTATGCTCCAAATGTCTACCGCGTTGACGGAGGCACTCCTGAATGCGCCGTGCAAAATTATTCACCACGCGGACACACTCTGCCCCTGAAATCTCTCTGATCCTTGTTGTTATTGCAGCTTTCAAGTCCATGATTGTCTGGGGGTTGTTCTCATAGACGTGGTCTTTCAAATAACACCACAGATAGAAATCTGGGGGGTTAAGGTCAGGTGAGTGCGGGGCCCACTCGGGGTCACATCTTCTGCTGATCAGTCGCTCTTGAAAGTGTTGTCGCAGCCAGATCAGCGTTTGGTTTGATGTGTGTGGGGTGGCCCCGTCCTGCTGGAACCACTGCTCTGCACGGATGAGTCGATCACGTCTCCCGAGTGTTGTCCAGAACTTCTTCAGGATCTTGATGTAACGGTCTGTGTTGACCGTGACGGACCTTTCCTGTTCGTCCTCAAACCAAAAAGGACCAATGATGCCATGTTTTGACATGGCCACCCAGGCAGTACATTTAACTGAGTGTAATGGACGCTCAAGAACATCCTCTGGTGGTGCTGTGCCCCAGAAAATACAGTTTTTACTGTTCACGTGGCCAGACAGAAGAAAATGTGCCTCATCTGAGAACCACACATCATCAAGAAAGTCGGGATCCACATCAATTTTGTCACAAAACCATTGACACATAACGACTCTTTTGTCCTTATCTGCCTGCGTCAACTTCTGTTTGATCTGAATTCTGTATGCATACAGGTGAAGGTCCTTTTTCAGTATCCGTCTAACTGATTCCCGTGCAATGCCTAGCTCTTGGCTCCGACGTCGGATAGACTTCTTCGGGCTGCGAGCAACAGAGTCCCTGATAGCAGCAACATTTTCAGCGGCCCTTGCACTCAAATGCCGTCCAGTTCTCACCTCTCCAGCTTTAGATCTCAGTTTTTACACACTTCCTGATCTCCTGAACTTATTCACCCATCGGTAGATCTGACTTTTATCTGGATAATCGTTAAATTTAAACTCCCTTCGGAATCTTGCTTGAACTGATTTGAACGATTTCGTCTCAAAATAGGTCTCAAGGCAAAATGTTTTTTGTTCAGTTGTCCAAGGCATTTTTAGTACTAGCTGTTCTTTTCTTTTGTTGTTATCCTCTCCTCTAGTGGAATCTGCAACATAAAAGGAATTGGGTTACTTTTCACGATTTTATTTGCTATGATATGGGTTGCACTCATTTTGGGTCACCCAGTACAACCAAACAAGATAACAAACAAGATTATCACAATTTTATAAGTATATATATATATATATAATATATATAATATGTAATATATATGTATATATATATTATATAATATATGTAATATGTGTATATATATATGGATATATATATATATATATGTAATATGTGTATATATATAGATATATATATATATGTATATATATATATATGTATATATATGTATATATATGTATAATATATATGTGTGTGTGTATGTGTGTGTATATATTATATAATATATATATATTATATATATAATATATATATATATATGTATATATATATATATATATATATATATATATGTATATACATATATCTATATATATGTATATATATAGATCTATATATATATATATATATATATGTATATATGTCCCTAAGAAGGTTGCAAACTTCTAAATAATGTATCTTACATTGGTGTCACTACGACTTCGTTGAGCAGGAGACTTACAATGCATGCTCGTGAGGGCAGCATACAAAAACACATGAAACAAACTCACAACAAAACCCTCACAAGGCCACATTTGGTGGATAACACGAAAATACTTAGACACTGCAGCAATCACAGAAAACTACACATTTTTGAGAAAGTATACATTTCACAACAGACTCCACTCATCAATATACAGACCGACACACTCGGTGCCCTCCTATTGCATAAGAACTCGACTGTTCAAAGATATCCTCCGAGCATCGCAACTCCCAGAAGCAACAGATCCTCCCTACGGAGTTCCAGCAGACATCCTCCCAGCGCAGCCGACATAATCCCACCGAACATAATCCCACCGGACATAATCTCACCAATCAACAACAGACCCACCCTACGGAGTTCCAGCAGACATCCTCCCAGCGCAGCCGACATAATCCCACCGAACATAATCCCACGGGACATAATCTCACCAATCAGCAACAGACCCACCCGACGTAGCTCCATTGTGCGCCAACCTAGGTAGCAACTGTGACCTCTCCCAGTACCATGTATACACTATTGTGCGCCAACCTAGTTAGCAACTGTGACCTCTCCCAGTACTATGTATACACCAACTTTCTGTACTTAAATTGTTAGCCTCCTTTTATGTATTAGATACTTTTCTCGCCTGAAGATGTTTGAAAGCATCAACCGAAAGCTCGCATTATGTATTATTCTATAGTATTTTCTTAACAATACAATATGGATCTCGGCAGCCTCGTTTTTGACCTCCCTTCTGATTACAAGAAGTCTATTCGGAAGATAGAGAAAACTACTAAGAAGTTAGTTGATACTGAATTTGCGCTGGTCTTTAACCAAACATGTTTAAAAGAGAACTTACTGCCTATTTATTTTAATATATATATATATATATATATGTATATATATACACATATATATATATGTATATATATATATATACACATATATATATATATATATATATATATATATATATACACATAATATATATTTATATATATATATATATGTATGTATATGTGTGTGTGTCTGTGTGTGTATGTATGTCTATATATATATATGTGTGTGTGTGTGTGTGTGTGTGTGTATGTGTGTGTGTATTTGTGTATATATATGTGTGTGTGTGTATATATGTATATGTGTGTATATATGTGTGTGTATGTGTTTGTGTGTATGTATGTTTACATTGTGTATATATAGATGTTATAAGTAAATAAAACCTAAGTAAAGCTATTGCAAAAGCTGAAGGGCATTTGCAGAGAGAAAATAGGTAATAGGTTAGTAAAAAATCAGGTAAAGAAGAAAAGTTATTGATGAATATAATTTTGACAGGATATTAGAAAGGAGGAGGATGCCGACAGGAGACCTTTTGGCCCATAACTAATGGTGAACGTCGTCTACAGTCACTTAGCCCTTCAAATCCGTAAATTTATTCCAAATGATTGAGATTGCCTAGTATCACATAGACAAAATACTAATAACGTAAGGTTCGATTTGTGTTCAGCTCTCACGGCGGAGAAAGTTTCCCTCAATTGAACAAATATTTGGTCCTGAAATGCTACGAAAGGGGTCCAAATGTATGGGGAAAGGGGAAGGAGTGGGAAGGAAGTGAAGGGAAGAGGGCATAGGGTTATAAACAAGAAAGGGCGAGTGGGTACAAGAGAGAGAGGGTGTCCAGGACGGAGCTGAAGATATACAGTATGAAGAGGAAGTAGCAAAAGGTAATGGCGAAAGGGGAAGAAAAAGAAGACTAGCAGATTCAAAAGGAGGAGGGGGAGGACAACAGGAAAGTAGAGAGAAAGAGAGGGAGAGAAAGAGAGAGAGAGAAGGGGAATGAAAGACGAGGGTGAAGACCTATGTAAAGGAAATAGTAAAAGGTAATGACAAGGAAAAGAAGAAGGGAAGAAGACAAGCAGACTCAAAAAGAGGAGGAGAAGGAGAGCAGGAGAGTAGGAAAGGATGGAGAGAGAGAGAGGGAGGAGGAGAGGAGGAAAGGATGGGGAAAGAGAGGAACGCAGGAGGAAGAAAAGAGGGGCACATAGTCGACATTCTTTCCTGCCTGCTTAGACAGCTATTCCCTCGGGGGGCTCGGCCACAGGACTAGAAGAATTTTAATTATAAGGATATCGGGGGAGTAGCCACGCTTTTCATATATACAGGAATTTGAAGGCGAAACCAAGGCTTCATAGTACGGTTATTGCGTATATCGGAAGGTGAGCAGTTATTTATTTATTTATTTATTTTATTATTATTATTTTTTTTGTGTGTAATATGGTGGCTGGCATGAAGGAAAATAGACCCTCCCCCACCCCGTTTTTCCAAAATATCAATGTCTTTTTTAATTAGAATTAAAGTCGATGAACTTACGCGCATATATCTATATCCATACATTATAGAAAAAGACGGGTCAACTACTTGAGCTCATCTTCTATGCTCAATAGTGCCTTATAGATTTTTCAATATGCAATCCTAAGAAGTTTAAGGAACGTCTCCATTGATCTCGACAGGGGAATTCTAATGAATTTTAACTTTGTAGCCAAAGACTTCCCGTGGATAACTTAAGGTCTTTCTTAAGCAAATGGCTACTTTAGAGTCTTCTCCTTCGTATATAATTATCTTGTGTCTCTTTCAGTCGGTTATACACTTTTTTCACAAAAGTGAACTATTTTTTTTTTTAGGTTAAAATAATGTTAGGATAAATAAATTTATATTAATATGCAGCGTTCTCCGTATTCTCTTTCTCATAACAAATGATTGGAACATAATTCTTCGTTTTTGTTACTCCTGATGAATCAAAGAGTTTAA
>NC_134781.1:73793071-73795571 GCF_046742065.1 Oratosquilla oratoria | reverse complement strand
CGCCACTTGGAGGCACCAGAAATTGGTCCCCATACATAAACAAGTGCATATTTAAAGAGATAAAATCCTATACAATGTCATCATGTCGAGCTCTGAATTTCACGCATTTAAATTACAGAATGCTTTCACACGCTATTGATATAATCTCGCATGTCGATATTGTCACCCACAATAGAAAATATAATGAATACAATTCAAATAATTGGATTTTATACATTCAATAAAAGATTATCAGTGCAGTAATAACAAATGGTGTCCATCTAGCATAAACTAGTAATATTGTGTCATGAAATAATGAACGTGATAGCAAAATGCACTCTGAGCATTTGTTATCGTGGAAACTGCAAAGAGCGTTCGCTGGCGAATTAAAGGTTGAAGCGTCCCAGCGGACGAAATAATTAGGATCTCTATGCTCGTACAGGACCACACGGTGGTTTAGTGGATGCCGTGTCGAACTCGTGATCAGGTGGTCGTAAGTTCGATCCCCGGGTACCCGCTGAGGGTTTTCTGCGTTGGTTTCCTACAGCCCTGGCCAGGTGGGTAGGCGACCCAACATCGGCTAAAAAAGAAACTGGTTTGCCGCAACTGACAGGGTTTGACCTACCTGGGGTTTCTCACTTCCCACGTAGTGCGAATGGTTTGGTGATTTTTTGTTTATATTCTACAATTAAGCATATATAAACTTTGTTCTATTATCAAATTACTTTATTCAGCTTTAAGTACTGAGCGGGTTAGGGCGTCGTTACTTGCGGCGAAGGTCGAGGGAATGGCGGTTTGAATCCTGCCACCGGCGAAGTTGAACCAAGGGCATGATTCATTAAATTCCACGCTACAACGTCTCCTGTAAGGGGCACCGTCATAGCCTTCCGATGGGAGGAATTTGTGACGTTAAACCATATCATCATCAAGTACTCAAGATTTAAGTACCTTTGTATTTAACATTATTATGCGAGGTCAACAAAACATCTACGGTAAAATGTAACTTGCGCACCAATACAGGTAATTATCATTCATTCATTCCTGGTGTTGTTCCTTAGTTGAACAAAATCATTTGCGTTACCTAAAAACGTTTGAATGATAATACAGGGGGAGCAAGGGTTGATACATAAATCTCATGTAATTCGTTTGGAAATCTCTGGTAATGCTGTGATTAGTGAATTTTGCAGATATTGTCCAACAGTTGAAAAACTATTTCCAATAATACACACCACGTAATGACAGGTAAGAGCTTTACTACAAAATCATGGAGTCATCAATATATTCACTTATATATTTATTCATTACTGTTATCTGTTTGGCAATTGGGTTTCAAGCGAGGAACGTGTTTGTCGATGACGAGTCAAATGAAAACGTGTCATCCAATCTATAGTCTGTAAATCAGAAATAACTTGGTGTTACATTTTCCACATTCTATACACCCTTTATAGTAATATTAAAAAAAAATCAAGCAAGCTACCTATCAATATATGTAAAGTTAATCAGCAATAAAAACGGTCACTTATCATAACTACAAGATTTCAAGAAAAAAGTTTGGGTTAGGTAGTCATGACAGCCACTTTATTCTCTCTAATGTAACACTTTTAGCAAAGGCTGCTGTCACGAAAGCTGCTGGAAATACACCCCTGGTGTTCCAGCAAGCCCCTTGTCTTCCAGTAAGCCTCTTTTGACATCTGCTGTGGCAAAGTTGTACTGTCCTACCTCTGTCTTTACATGACCTTGGATTCAAGTCACAACGTTGGTTACGAATCTATATTTGACGAATGGTTTTCCTGGATACCGATGATATAAAAGTAGAATGCAATGGTTCCACGAGTTTATATATACATAGAAACACACACACACACACACACACACACACACACACACACACACACACACACACACACATATATATATATATATATATATGTATATATATATATATATGTATATATATATATATATATGTATATATATATATGTATATATATATATATATATGTATATATATATATATATATATATATCTATATATATATATATATGTGTGTGTGTGGGTGTGGGTGTGGGTGTGGGTGTGGGTGTGGGTGTGGGTGTTTACCTACCTAGTTGTATCTTACAGGAAGGAAAACTATGCTTGTGTGTGTGTGTATTTACCTAGTTGTATTTTACGGGAAGGGGAGCTATGCTCGTGTTGTGTGTGTGTGTGTGTGTGTGTGTGTGTGTGTGTGTGTTGTTTTAACGTGTGTGAATGTGCAAGTGTATGTATATGTGTTTATAGTTTAGTGTGAGGATCCGCATCTTTCTGTGTACATACATGCTCTAGTACATGCGTCTCTCCTGTGTGTCTATGCATGTGCATGCGTGTTTGTGTTTGTTTCCCTGACGAGGCGTGGGCTTGACTAAATTGCTGCAAGCTTGTTATGCAGTTGCAAGCTCTGAAATTAACGACTTGGGCAAGGACAGATTCGTTTAATCAGCAACTGTTGCACAGAGCAATTTTCACAACAAACATATCTTG
>NC_134781.1:73783071-73788071 GCF_046742065.1 Oratosquilla oratoria | reverse complement strand
TTCTGGAGTCTACTCTATCTATCTAAACACCATGATCTTTTTCCCCCTTATAAAGGAGGTAGCCAAGTTAAAGGGACGTACCCACTTCCACCCAATCCACTCCCATCCACCACCCGTTCCTACCTGTCCTCTTAGCTCCTCGTGGATGACGGGTGTCTCCGTCCCCTCATGCAGAAACTTCTGGAGTACCCTGTATATTTCTGATCTTCATTCATTTTCCACCCGAGTACCTCTCATACCAGTTAACTCGGGGACATACTTTTCGGATTTTTCTTTGGGGATAATGACAAAAGACTTTTTTCCGACCAAGGGCTTGGCTCAAGCGAAGATGGAGACACTATCGACCGAGATCCGATTATAAAGGATTACAATGGATCATACTGTGGTGGAAAGGCGACCTTACAGTCCTTAATGAGGTTGGATCTTTAGAAATAACCAAATTAATCACTCTATAAATAAACAGGTAAATGAAAGCTTGATATTATTTGTTTGTTATCATGTGTCTGTTTGTTTATTATTTGCTTGATTTTCCTTTATTATTTATCTGTCAATTTATTATTATTTGATATTTAGCTATTTGTTTATTATTTAACTATACCTATGCATTTATTTATTTTATATATTATTATTTATATTATTATAATTTTTATTTATTTTCTATATTATCATTATTACATTTTTTTCGCATCCGACCTATTTATGGACTAAAAGGTCTCCTGTCGGCATGTAAATGAAAAAAAAATTAAGAAATAATTGAGATCTATAGAAATGTGTGGCGTCAATAGAAAATAAGCTTGTTTGTTAATTCTTCATACGATTTCGTTTCCTTTATTGCTGTGGTGAAGGTCCAGATTTTTTCGTTCATCTCAGGGCACGAATTCATGTCAAAAGAGCTAAACCTATATTCATCAACTTCTTTGCTACGATGATGTTCTTTATAATAAAGATTATGTTTTTTGCTAAAAGGATTTTTTTTTTTTTTTTTTTTTTTTGTCAGATCAGGGTAAGAACCCAGCTAAAGAAGTAGATTTGTTAGTCTCAGGATTGTCATCCATGGAGAGGTAGTATGTCTTTAGTATCATAACCCTTTCCTTTCTACTCTTTGCATAACGTCCATTATCATTATAATCCTGACGTCATATCAATGTGGTCGATGTAATTATGAAGAAAAAGTGGATGTATGTGTCTTATGTATTTATCATTACCCTTTTCGTTATCAGAAACTTTATGTTCATTTCTTGTGCATTTATTGTCATCATATTCAGCATCGGACACATATTTGTCATTCATGTCATTCTAATTGCTGACTTGATTTTTTCATAATTAGTGTATCGTTATAGTTGTCAGCACTATTATGTGCACCATGTCAATTATCACTATCTGTAAACTATTTATCGTTTCACCGTCACTCGTAACAGTCTGTTATGTCTAGGCCTTGTTTTTATCAGATTTTAGTACAGAATTGTTCCGCTTCGGAAAATTGAGATAAGGTTCCTAACAAAGAAAAATAAGTAATCAGATTAAATAAATAAGTTTACAATAGATGAAGTATGTTTGTATAATGCATAATGTATAAGATCCAAAAATGCAATTGGCTGTATGTCTAGTCTCCATGTCTGACAAGTAGCATTATCAAGATTGAAAAACTTCTGAGAAGTAATAAAAGAAATAAGAAACAAAAAATTCTCCAGATGAACAGACAGACAGGCAGACGAAGTGGGTTATACTTTGAGTTTCAAACAAACGACGTAAATGGAGCAAGAGAGAATAAGATAAATGCATCCATTGATTAAGGTTACCTGCGGCATATGAATTATACAAGCCTCTTTACTGAATGAGCAAATCATTAAAGAGTGACGTAAACAGACATATACAGCTCAGTGGTACAGCTGACAAATATAAAACATGAAACCAAGACAATTATGAATATGTACTTAATTATGAAATGTTCGTTATTCATATCTATCTATATACTAAGAGCTTTTTCCCCCTTATAAGGGAGGTAGCCAAGTCAGAGGCACGTACCCACTCCCACCCATTCCTCTCCCATCCACCACCCTTCCCCCTTTATCCTCTTAGCTCCTCGTGGATGACTTGTTAGAAATATGTATATTGTGTTACAGTGGCGATTTGGACTCTATCCAGTCCCTTACTACTGTGCCTGGGAGTTTGTTGTAGAATAAAGGATAGGAATTGTTCTTGTGGTGAGAATGACGGAGATGATTACAGCTGAGGGAGAGAGAGGACGCTGTGGGTGGTGGGAGGCGCGTGGTTCAATGGTAACGTGCACGTCTGGTAACCGCGTGGGGATTTCGGACGTATGTTCCAATCCTAGCCACATCGCAGAGGCTAGGAAGGACATCCGCTCTGATTAGTGTCCCACAACCACTGCTCACCACTGACCTGAAGTGACCTCAGTTTCCTCATGGTATTCGTCATTGCAGTGGTATTCCGTGGTCTCCTGTGTTCATGTATAAATTGTTCCGGACCTCATAGAAGGATGAAGCCCGGCCGGGTGGTAGACCCGTGAAACCGCGGATGGAAAAGAACGCTGGGAGAGGGAGAAAAACTTGCGTTTTTGTTGGAGAGTGCTTGGCTTTCAGATGGCGTTTAAACCTACGATTGGAAATATTGGTTTTTTCTTCTTCGGCGTGTCTCCGGCATCGCTTTTCTTTCTATAGAATGGCAGTTGACAAGTACCGTTTATGATAACAGTGTTGCGTGCCAGTATCGAGGTAACGTCTTTGATGAATCGAGTACCGGTTTATCAGGCTCTGGTGTAGCGAGGTGGTAAGAAGCCAGGGTTTGTGGTCATCATCAGTGACCCTCAATGAATTAGATTATGGGATTAATGTCCATGGGGGAGATGAATGGCGATAAAGAAGATTTATAGGTGTTCTTCAGAGTGATAAAAAAGCATGTAGAAGGCGTCATGAGAGTAGAGCAGTTACAGAGGAAGAAGGGATTAGATTACAACGGTGGATTGAGGTGTGTAATGGAGATATTCTGCGAGGTTAATCGATTTAGAGGAAGAGGTTATGGGAGGTACATGTGGAGGATGAGGAGGGGCCTACAGATATGGTAAAAGAAATAAAAAGTAGGCAAAGAAATTAAGGCGGAGTAGGGAGAGGAAGAGGAAGAAAGAAAAATGAGTGGAAGGGAGAAGGAAGGAGAGGAGACAAAAAGGGGAAGAAGGATAGAGAAAGAGAGAGAGAGAGAGGGGGGGAGAGGGAGAGAGAGAGAGAGAGGGAGAGAGATATACAGAGTGAGAAAGTGTGTGTGTGTGTGTGTGTGTGTGTGTGTGTGTGTGTGTGTGTGTGTGTGTGTGTGTGTGTGTGTGTGTGTGAGAGAGAGAGAGAGAGAGAGAGAGAGAGAGAGAGAGAGAGAGAGAGAGAGAGAGAGAGAGAGAGAGAGAGAAAGAGAGAGAGAAAAAAAGAGCGGAAGAAAACATGAGGAGGAGGATAGAAGGGGCAAGAAGAAACAAGCTCATATACGTGAGAAAGAGTGAGAGAGTGTGTGAGAGAAAGTGAGTGAGAGAGAGAGAGTGAGAGAGAGAGAGATACAGGGAGTGAGAGAGAGAAAAAGAGAGAGAGAGAGTGAGTGAGTTTGAGATTGTGACTGATGGAGGAAGAGTGGGGAGAGGGAAGGGAAAGGTAGGTGGAGTAAAAATGAGCGATAAGAAGCAGAGGGAAACAGGTGGGAGGCAAAGGAGAGGAGAAGAAGAAGAACAAAAAGGAGAAACTGAATTCCGGGAATTTCCATATTTTCTCCGAGGGTTCGGGGGTGGTGGTGGGGGGGTGTTGTCTCTCACAAGGACACTACGAGGAGAAGTAGTAATTTTCCGGTCCCCCTAGGGGGAGGGCGGAACTGGTCCAGGGTTTTATTCCAGCATTGATTTCCTTTTTTTGTCTGTGCATTAATTTGGGATAAAGGCCCAAGGAACAGACTTCGGGGAACAGTGAGACTCGCCTCAGTATGTTACTGAACATTATGCGAAGAGTTATGATAATTACTCAATATATTGTGGTAAAACATATCAAGTTTGAAGATCGATGTTCGTTTTCACACATGAACAGACTTTGGGGAACAGTGAAACTCGCTGAAAATGTTAGAGAACATTATACGAACAATTTTGATTATTGCTCAATATGTTGTGGAAAAGTATATCTAGTTTGATGATTTACATTCGTTTCTACATATATAAAATCTCAAGACTTATTTTTGATTACAATATTCTATCAGTTTATTGTGTTTTAAGTACTTAACTGATTATTTTTTTTAGTTATACTCTCAACAGAATTACTGACTTTATTGAGTAATTTGTTTACTAATATTAAGTCGGCTATGTATTATTTTTTATAAATTTATCCATTTATTCATTTACATAAACATTTGTTTATCTACTTATCCAACTCGTAATTCATCCAATTGTGTTTATTTTATCCTTTATTTATTTATCTGTTTATCTATTCATATAATCGTTTATTTATTAATTTATTAATTTATTTTTTCATTCAATAATTCATTTACTTAATTTTTACGTGTATTTGTTTATGAATTTGTTTAATTTTTATTCATTCTCTTTATTTATTTATGTATTTGTTTTGCTTACTTATTTTGTTTATTCTTGTTAGATCTTTTGTTTTCTTGTCGGCTTGCTGGCTTGTTTGTTTATTTGTTGTATAGCCAATTGCTCATTTGCATACACAACATGCCAATATTGTCTGATCGAAAATTCTCTCCACTTCACCTAAGAGCTTCCTAACTGTTGATGAACTTCTCACTTTGCTCTATACGCACACAAAACAAGAACAAATAACAGTTATATTGCATCAGAATGATAGCCTTTGTACTCATTAAGAAGAATCGAGGCTCTATGTGCAATGCAAGAGTACATTTCACTTGCGCTAATATACACTTCATGAACTCGATTGTTCAAGGGAGCGTCCACATACGCCTACAAATACAGACATATTCACACACACACAGAACAACTGCAT
>NC_134781.1:73763071-73778071 GCF_046742065.1 Oratosquilla oratoria | reverse complement strand
AGAAAGAATGAAATAACATAAGTACATAAGAATAGAGGAGACTTGCAAGAGATCATAAGGCCTAAACTAGGCAGTTCCGTGTCCATTACTACCTACCACTTCTGTTCATAAAATTATCTAATCTTTTCTCAAAACAGAAGAGTAGCCTGGAATTTTTTCCTCACAAGAAACCAAGAAGAGAAATTGTGATCGGAGGACACGAATATCTACTCTCTATCTTCTTGTCAACCAATCAAGTGTCGAGAAGGATTACCAATTATTGCTGAAGAAAGCTTCGTAAGTCAATATTCAAAATCAAACTTGATTCCCCTCTTGACTATTATAAGCACTACTTCTTTTCTCTTCTGTCTACCAACAAGTGATTTTATAAAGAAAAAAATCTCTGTGGAATTAATGTCAGACGGGGTGATCTAATAGAGGTGTTCAAGTGGATCAAAGGCTTTAACAAGGATGATGCAAACAAGGTCACCATATCAAAACAACAGGGCAGGACTCGCAGTAATGGTTATAAACTGGACAAATTTAGATTTAAAAAGGAAATAGGCAAGAATTGGTTTACTAATAGGGTGGTCGACGAATGGAATAAACTTAGTAACCATGTAGTAAGCGCTGAAACTATCAGTTGTTTTAAGAAACGATTAGACAACTTTATGGATGGGGATGACAGGTGGTGATGGATACGGAGCTGCCTAGTGTAGGCCTTATGGTCTCTTGCACTCTCCTTCATTCTTATGTTCTTATGAAACTCAACCGGAGACAAGGAGTCAGGAATCGTTCTTTGTAGCTACTGCCAGAAGATTCTACTCAGTTCAATTAGATCATCATAACAAGTTTAACAGCCTGAACTGGTGTCAGTCTTTTGCTAATAATTCGAAGAGGGCTACCCAAGGATGTCGCCAAAGTGATGGAGTTAAATCATGTATTATCTAGCCGATGCTGTTAAACACTTTTCCGTAATACTAATTGGCCATAGGGTAACAAGTCCTTTTCGTTAAATATTCGATTAAATTGGACAAATTTAGGTTTAAGAAGGAAATAGGCAAGAGCTAGTTTACCCAGAGTGGTTGACGGTTGGAATAAATTTAGTAATCATGTACTGAACGCTGAAAGTATTGGTTGCTTTAGAAGGTTAGATAACTTTATGGATGGAGATGATAGGTGGTAATGGACATGGAACTCCCTAGTGTAGGCTCTATGGCCTCTTGCAGTAACCTCCATCCTTATGTTCTTAATATGTTATTTCATTTATAAATTTAATTCTTTGGACATATTCACTTTTTTTTTCTTTTTTTTTTCTTTTTTTTAGGCAAGAAGTGATCCACATGAAAGACTTGATTATCAAGTAATATTCTATATAGAATACTGGCAAAAAAAATGAATCTCACTTTGCCGATTTGTTGTGGAAATTATTGCACAAAATCACTATCGTAGCAAATCCGGGGATTGCACATTTCGTAATAAAACAGCGGCTGAAATGTTATTATGCTAAGCTGTGACAAATGTATACATTTTCATATTGTTTTGAGTTTCCCTGTTGCATCGCTGAATGAAATCACACTGTTTCATTTTCAAAAATCAATATGCATTTTTGTACCTTGGTGCTTTGCGTGACTGATGTTTGCAATGTGTCATAGTCCTTCAGCTACATTTAAAACTTTCACTGAAAAATATATAACAAAAGAGGGTCATTTGATTTCTATATTGGTTCAGTAACGAAAGAAAACTGGAACACGTGTAGTATGTATGTGCAATACGAATATATGCAAACACACACACTCACACACACACACACACACACACACACACACACACACACACACACACACACACACACACACGTGCGTGCGTGTTCGGGGAAAATTTATATACCTGTGTGTGTATATATACATTCATGTGCATATTATTAGTAAACGATTTCATTTAACTTCGAGAAAACTTGAGGCTTTGACAAGTCGAAAGCTGTTATTACTATTTTAATTTTTTCCCCTTTGGTCTGGGCTCCAACTTTAATGACTTTGTTCAAGCAGAGGTTAGAGAACTTCAACCAAATTTCAGAAACCTCTTGGACTTAACAGAAGAAAAACTATCCTGATGGAATTAGTCCTTTGATAGATAATTTTAGGCAAACGCCAGATTTTTAGTTCATTAGATTATAAAAACTTTTGTTGTGACTGGCTATGGCCGCTTCCTATAAATCTTATCTCAGTGTCTTTATGAGCATCTCAGCTTGGATTCCAGCCATAAAAGATAATTATAACCACAAAGAACGCGTCTTCGATTCACTTCATTCAATGACGGAAGGCATCGACATTGGAACGTCTTCTACAAGACCCATCACTTTTCTTGTTTTAATCTGTAACCTACAAAGACTGTCAATTCATAGCTTCATCATATAAAACAAAATATATTTATTTCATACTAACAAAACTATCAATATTCCACAAATAGTCTGTAATACGTTAACTTGTATGTCACAAGTGTAATACAAATATCAAGTGGCGAAACGGTGTTGCATAAAAAATGAATGATGGGGCAGGATTCGCTCGACGTGAAATACAATTTATATTTGGAATATGATAAATTCGTGTGTTCACTTCGAAAAGTGTAAATATATTCTTTTAATGTATATGCGTACGTCTGTATCAAAGTATGAGTAGGTGTTTGTATATGTATATATGTATATATGTATATATATATATATATGTATATATGTATGTATATATGTATGTATATATATATGTATATATATGTATATATATGTATATATATGTATATATATGTATATATATGTATATGTATATATATGTATATATATATGTATATATATGTATATATATATGTATATATATGTATATATATATGTATATATATGTATATATATGTATATATATATGTATATATGTATATATATGTGTATATATATGTATATATGTATGTATATATGTATATATATGTTTATGTATATATATGTATATATATGTATATATATGTGTATATATGTATATATATGTATATATATGTATATATATGTATATATATGTATATATATGTATATATATGTATATATATATGTATATGTATATGTATATGTATATATATAAATATATATATATAAATGTATATATATATGTATATACACAGGTGGTGTTGCGATGAAAGCAAATGAAAAAGTCATAAAAGATATCATCACTAAAATCTACCACCTAATCTCTAACTAGAAGAAAATTCGCGTAGTTGTCTACTACACCAACCCAAAAACTAGTTCTTTGGTTATAAAAAACAACTTGAATAGCAATACTAAGGCCATTTCTAAAACCAACGTAGCATATGATTTTATTTGTTTTAACGAGGACTGTGCAAGTCGTAACTCAAGCTACATTGGACACACCAGATGTAGTCTCAGTCAGATAATTTCAATGCGATTACAAAGCTGAGCTATCAAACATCATTTAAAGAAATATCATAACCAAGCCACTACCCGTGAGAACCTAGTCAAGAACACTAAAATAATCGCAAGTAGTAGAGATCCACATAAACTCAAGCTTTTAGAAGCAATGTTTATAAGAGAATGTAACCCTATTATAAATATCCAATGTAACATGATTTCAAGCATTAGCTTGTACAACAATTCTCTCTCCCGTATGGCGGACCCCTCCATCCCTCTCCCTCCATCCGACCCTTCCGTTTCCACCACACCCTTTGACATTGTGAAGACAGGTCATGGTCATAATCGCCCTCTCCCTCCTCCTCCCACCCACTCCCTCCATCCTCCCCTCCAACCGACCTCGCAACCCCCACCTCAACCCTCCCCATACCGACGCTGTCAAGACAGGTCAAACCCCACTACCCCCTCCCCCTCCACCACCTATGAAGGTTAGGCTCTGATATATAAGCCAAAGGCCCACGCTATCTTTTGTCTAAACCAGCGGCGGGCTCCACCATAGCTCGCATAAAAAAAAGATCATCATCATCATCATCGCTATCTTTTGTCATTTCTTTATTATTTTTAATTTTGTAAGCATTGGTTTACGATTTGACTTATTAATGTTTAATTTCTTTATTGGATAATTTTTTGCTATATTTTATACCAATGTAACCTCCCAAGTTCTTTATATCTGATGTAGGTAATATATATGTTCCAGATTTTCCTGAAGATGTCTCTTTGCAGAAAAAACGTCGAGAATTAAATGAATTAATTTGGTGATCTGGTTTATGCCCACCCCCAAAATGGCCCAATCATTGTTAGAAAGCTTGAAAATACTCATTAGAAGATTAACAACACCCATAATGCTGTCGATTTGAACACAACTTTTATACAAGAGAATCTGCACCCCAACTTTTCACACACACACACACACACACACACACACACACACACACACACACACACACACACACACACACACACACACACACACACACACATCTATATATATATATATATATACATATATATATATATATATATATATATATATATATATATATATATATATATATATATATATATATATATATATATATATATATATATATATATGTATGTATATATGCACGAATTTCACAAGGCACACGTGAATCACAAACATGCCGAATCCACTAGCAAGATATATTCACATCAGAGAATACAGAAAAGTATCCCTTGATAATGTGAATATATATCACGAAAGCGCTCGGATTCAGTGTGTTTTTCCTCTTCCCAGTGGGTTCTTGATTATATATATATATGTATATACTAGCTAAATTACCCGCGTGTTGCTACGGAGAAATGCTGATCATTTTAATTTTGAGAAAACTTGTGGAGCAAAGTTACACGTATCAATACAACTCAATTGAAAATGTACCGCATGAAAAATGTGAAAACAGTATTTCTTAATGTGTCAATTCAAAATAATATTATTATTATTATTATTATTATTATATATATATATATATATATATATTATATATATATATATATATATTTTTTTTTTTAAGGCTATCGACCCATAAAGGGGGCATTAAGCCTGGTGTGAAGATGTTCAGTTTCTACGTTTTTCGTTTTCTTCTATGAACTGGAGTATATTACCGCCCGCGAAAAACTAAAATAAAAATAACCATTATTTACACATTTGGTAAAATTGTACAATCATTTTACATTTACATGCTTTCTGCTTACAAAGGCTATCATAGTTTGTGGCAATATTAATTTCACAAATATAAATGATATTCATGAACACATAGAATGGTTTGTTTAATAATAATTTTTTGTCACAAAGTGCTAATCCTATTAAGGGGACACTACAGTAGTGGCGTGTTACCCCACCATACCCATTTAACCCTTAACCCTAGCCAAAAAATATTTTTTTGGAAATTAAATATAGTTATCCAAGTACCTGGAGTGATAGGGTATCAGAATATATGTGGTTATGGGGGTCTATTTCCAAGACCCTAGGAGGAGTTCGTGAACAAACGGACAGACAGAAGCTACTACTTCATTATAGTATATATATATATATATATTATATATATATATATATATATATATATATATGTGTGTGTGTGTGTAGTTTAGCGAATTTTATATTCCTTTGACTGGATGGAATTGGTTAATGGCAGGTAAAATAACGGAGGGGACGAAGGAAGGGAACGTCCGTCCACAGAATTCATGGCTCAAGGGGGCAGACTGATCGAACCTGTCGAAAGATGTTTGGAGAGGGAAGGATGGCTGCATGGAAGCTTGCCGTATACCCCCAATTATCATTATCATATTATTATTATTACTATATTCATTATCATAATTATTATTATTATTGTAATTATTATTATTATTATTATTATTATTTTTATCATTATTATTATTATTATTATTATTATTGTTGTTGTTATAGTAGTAGTAGTAGTAGTAGTAGTATTGTTATTATTATTATTATTACTATTATCATCATTAGCAGCAGCAGCAGCATCATAAGTAGGAAGTGGACAAATCGTTCTTCACCAGGAAACTTCGATAATTAATCAAATAACCATTCTCGAATCTCTTTAGATTCATGTCGGAATACTTTTTTCGATTTTTGTATTTTTCTAGTCACCGACAGCCAACTTTTTTCAGCTGAAGGGAAAACCCAAAGAACTTAGCAGGTGAGCCTTCTCGATGTCTTCACGAAAGTGGAACTTTTCTATACGTTGATATAATTACTGCAGGTTCTTTTCTCAGTTTGCATAGGAACGGTCAGGTCCCCAGCCATTTTGTCTCATAGAAACTGTAGTCCCTAATCAAGTAAGAGAACACAAAATTTCAGGGAAAAACATAAGAGGTCGAGACGATACTTCTCTATATCCTCACAAAAAAGAGAGAACTTGTTTACAGTGATTAGTAATTCGGTTGAAAGTCGCAAACTCCCCCTATCAGGAGGCTACAACGGTGCCCCTTACAGAGGACTTTGTAGTGTGGGATTTAATGGTCCAATTCACCTCAACCTCCGCCGCAAGTAGGGACGCTCTAACTCTCTCGGCAAGAATTTGTTTTTCTTCGTACATTGGAACGTTGAGATCGTTAGTGATCCTTGCCTTAGGCGAACAGCGGACGTCAAACAGTACCACACAAGGACATATAAAAAGGATTTTTGTCTTAAGCCCCCCAAAAATCTTCAAAAATCTTCCGAAAGTCGCCCAAAATCCCTTGAGTGATGAACTTCTTCCAGGTCGACTTGATTGACGGCTGTCGATTAATTTGTCTAAAACTGATAACATTCTTCTGGTTATCCATCTAATATACGTGAACATTTGTTATGAATTAATATATAAGGAGCATACGCAAAAACAAGAAGGTAATAACGGTTGAATACATCTATATACTTATAAAATTCCAATCATCTTGTTATCTTGCTTGGTTGAGACCGTCACCCTGCCAATCAGAAGAGATATGACGTCACGACTGAGGACCAGCCAATCGGAAGAAGAGATATGACGTCCCGACAGAGGACCAGCCAAGCAGAAGAAGAGATATGACGTCACGACTGAGGACCAGCCAATCAGAAGAAACATGACGTCACGACATCATATGATGCGCAGTGTTCCAAGCAACGACGACATGACGTCACAACCTTCTGCATTTCACTTATAACGTGTCATTTATATTTTTATTTGACCCAACATACACACACTCACACACACACACACACACACACACACACACACACACACACACACACACACACACATATATATATATATATATATATATATATATATAATATATATATATATATATATATATATATATATGTTCACTATAAACCCACTGTTGGAGAAATAATAACGGAAATAAAGGTAAACTGTATATTTCGACTACTGTCTGTAGTCCCCTTCAGCAGAATGCTTACAGAAAGTTAAGATGCAAGTTTATATAGGGTGGTGAGGTAGTACATAAAAGGGGGATGGGGCAAAGTAGGGGGACTCAGGTTACATGCCCTTGAAATAGTCGGGTTGCGGAAGGACAGTTAGTGCTATTATGTCCGACCGCTTTTGACAATAATTTGTTTACAGCTAGCTTCGTAATACAATCTGGGGGCCATTGTCCTTTTGAGGTATTAAAATTAGGATGATGTTTTATTAGGGAAGATTCTACAATTTTCCTTCGATAGCTACAGTGTGATTTAAAAATAATTGATGCATTATCCCAATCTAATCTATGGTCTTTTTGGCTGGCATGAAGGAACATAGCGGAGTTAACTTGTCCATATTTTATGGAGTTTTTATGTTCCTTTAATCTCGTGGACAAATCCCTGCCAGTTTGGCCCCAGTAAACATCATCACAGTCTTTACAAGGTAATTTATATACCCCGGAATTTTGGTCCACATCATCCCTCCGGTGTACATTAACTACCTTTCTAAAAATGCTGTTTGGATAATTGTAAACAAATTTAATTTGGTTATTAGGTAGAAGTTTGGATTATTTGTTGATCGATTCATTAAATGGTACAATGATGTTATTGGTACCCCATTTAAACTTTTCCTTGGAGTTATTTGGTTTATAAAAATTGGATTTGGCTTTATGTAGGGCTTTCATTAAGAACCATTCCGGATAACCTACGTTTGAGAGTTGTTTATTGATAATATCAAATTCTATTTGCAAGAAATGTGGACTACAAATCCTAAGGGCTCTGAGATATAGGCCTGAAGCAACACTATATTTGATATTATCCGGATGGTTGCTAAAAAAGTGTGTATATATATACTTATAAAACTTTCATGTTCAGAATTTAAATGTATAATCAACTCCTGAATTAGCATCTATGAGGCATAATGAGTTTATTAAAATATTACGAACCGTATAAATCATATGATGCGTAGTGTTCCGAGTAACGACGACATGGCGTCACAATCTTCTGCATTTTACTTATAACTAATCAAGTCACTGCCTTCGTCTACTGAATAGAGCATTGTCTTAATGAAGATTTTATTGACCATTTTCATAACGTGTAATTTAAAATTTTATTTGACCCAACGGGTCACGGGTAGTCTAGTATGTAAGAGTTACGAAAGCATGTAGACGTAAAATAACATAAGACAAGACAAAAAATAGTCACAAATATCAAGAAATATTATAAAAGCATTCAATAATATAAAGTATACAAATAAATCAATAAAAAATGATAACGATTACATACATATAGAATACATACGAAAACGTGAAGACCTAGAATAACATAAAACAAGGCAAAAAATAGTCACAAATATATTTAGAAATACTATAAAAACATGCAATGAATTATACAAATAAATAAATACAGTACATACAGCTATAGACAAAGTAGAAAGCAACAAGTTATGACAAGAAAGCAAAGACATGCATCAAAGTTACTGAAAAAAATATCGTATACACAAAAACTAAAAACAAGAAAAAAATTTACCCACCCAACCTTTAAGAAAAGCTTGCCAAAGGGGCGCCTGAGTTTCAAAATATCGAAATATCACAGATACACACTGAATATTTTGAAGATCTGTAAAGACAGACATTGGTAAGTACGCATATGATGTTCCGTATGCCGATATAATGTAATTGTGCATATATATATATAATATATATATATATATTATATATATAATAAATATATACATATAATACATATATATATATATGTATATATATATATATATACATATATAATGTGTGTGTGTTTGTGTGTAATGTGTAACACACACACATACGTATATACAGTACACCCGTACGTTTGTTTGAATATATATATATATTATATATATATATATATATATATATATATATATACATATATATATATATATATATATAAATGTTTTGGGCAAAGTCTTTCTCGTAAACAATTCCTCGGCCATACCCTCACGACATTAAGAAGACGACTGCAGGCTCACCGTAATAACGGAGCCATCCACCAACATTTTGTCGATGCCCACGATAAAAAGCCGCCCCTAGTAGATCTCATAAGGGATACAACAATCATCCACCATGATAACAATTATGGAAGTTTAGTTGTAGCTGAGGCAGTGAGCATCGCTTTACAAAAGCCTATCTTAAATGTACAGATTTCATCTGATTATGTCCTTCCCTCCAATAGAAAATACAGACCGTCACCACGGGACAAAAACCCACATGGGGATTGTGTCCAGACTTCCGGGACATAATTCCACATCGGGAAGCTGTCCCAGTTACCCTGTCCGTCTCGGTAGGGTAGACAGATTCCCACCTTACGAGTGACCTCTCCCTTTCGTTTTCACTCGGCCTTATATACCCATGTTTGTTTTGATGTATTGTATTACCCTGAAGATGACCATTTGTAATGGTTGAAACAGCTGTCGGTAAAATGAATCAACATCCTGAAGCCTTTTACTATTTCCTTCAGAGTTTGAAATATGAAGAGAAAAGGAAATACAGAGAGTTAGAGAAATGTTCTCTTAAAATCATTGACGCCACTTGTGCTTTAGCATTTAATAGGAATATATATATATATGTGTGTGTGTGTAATATGTATACACACACACACATACGTATCATATATACATACATACAGCACACCTGTACGTTTGAATATATATACACATATACATATATATATATATACATATATATATACATATATATACACATATATATACACACACACACACATATATATATATATATATATATACATATATATATACACACACATATATATATATACATACATTATATATATATTATATATATATATACATTATATATATATATATACATATACATATATAATATATATAATATATATACATATATATATATATACATTATATATATATATATATATATACATATACATATATATATACATGTATATATATACATACATATATATATATATATATACATATGTACACATGTATGCATTTGTGATTCAACATGTATTTTTTTCCCTCTTTTTCTTACCTATCTAAATTAGATTTTTTCCTCTTCAGCTCTCTTTATTCGTCTATGACTGGTCTATTCTACATTCAACATGTTTCTCTCTCTCTCTCTCTCACTCGCGCTCTTTTTTTTTTTTTTTTTTTTTTTTTTTCTACATTGAACATGTTTTTCCTATTTTTTTCTTCTTTTTATTACTTATTTAAATTGAATTTTTTCCTCTTCTACCATTTTTATTCCTCTATGATTCCTTTAACGTGTTTCTCATTCGACTTTGCTGTAATGTTATTGTTGTCTAATTTGTCTTGACCTTTCATTCATTTATTCTTTTTGTTTCCCATTTTTACTTCCAAAGTTTCTAAGTATATCATTTGACATATATTTCATGTTGATTTAATTCATTCAGCTGAACTCTTAATCTGATTTTTATATGAATTTTGCACTTTTACCGCTATTATATTATTCCTCATGTGAGCACTATTCAGCTGAATCTCATTTTTCATTTCTGGTTTATTGGCTATTTTACCTTTACATTCACAGTGTAGCATTTGATGTCTACTCTGGTGTTGTCAGTCGTGGACGAGCGGGTGAGCTTCGTAGGCGCAGGGTGAGGTAGCATTCTGCCACCACCAGCTGTGTAACCTTTGATGGATACACATTCAGGTGACACAGGGAAAGATAAAGCCTCTTCGGGTTTTCTTGATTTATTGAAGCGAAGTGGTATTTACAAAGTGGGGATGTAGTCCCCTATGGTGAGAATCCCCAGATGCTCCCTCTAAGGGAGATTTCCTCCTGGTGCTCCCTCTGAGGGAGAGTCCCCAGGTTATATACAACAATATACCTACCTTTGCATCATAGGTTTGGCATTTATACAATATTATTTGTTTGTTAGTTATAGTATTCTGTGTCTAGTTAGTATTAGTGAATGTGCCTTGACATGATGTATAGTTTATAGTTATGATTATGTAGTTTGGTAGGTATAAGGAAATGGTTAATAATCTGCCTAGCGAGAGACTTGTGGCATTAATTGGAAGGATCGTGGCGTCATGCTTACCTATTGTTTGTGAATTGGGGAATGTGGACTAATGTCCGATGACATCCTGTGGTAGGTTTGTGGATCACATGTCGTGCATGTGACATATCGTGTATATGGCTATAGAGGCAGTATATGGGTACAACAAATACGATACTTCAATCGATGATGTCAGGAAAATAATTTCCTGGTTTGGTAGGCTAATCGCTACCTTCGGATATCCTTTACGATTCCATCTTTTCGTAGGAGGATTCCTGTATAAACTTCTATTTTGAGTCGCCCTCCTACCCATCCTCATTATATATTTTCACCCTCTTTTTAATATGGCCCCCATTCACATCTTTCACCTGTTATTACATTAGGTTTAAATCTTTCACCTCATTAGCTTCTTTGCTTTTCTCCAACAAACGTAATATGTGTCCGTCTCGAAGGACAACTACATCAGTGTCCATGATTGTGTGTGTGTGTGTGTGGTTCACCACCATGGTCTTGAATCACGTGTTTCACTCGTGAGTGACAGCTACTACCCTCCCGGATGAGAGCTCAGAGCTCATAGTTGGCCGATGTATGGGTAATGCTGTGACCTAGCACACACACACACACACACACACACACACACACACACACACACACACACACACACACACACACACACACACACACACACACACACACACACACACACACACACACACACACACACACACACACACACACACACACACACACACACACACACACACACACACAAAACTCCCCGCCCACGAGTTGGAGTAACGGCGTGCAGCGTAGCGATACTGAAATTATTTCAGCCTTGGGTGGGATTTGAACTCGGAACGCTGGGTTAGTAGGTGGGAACGCCACCACTGCACCGTCAAGCTGTGTGTATGCATGTATATATATATATATATGTATATATATATATGTATATATATATATGTATATATATACACGTATATACATAATGTGTGTGTGTGTTTGTGTACGCGCGCATGCGTGAGTGCGTGCATGTGTGCACGCGTGCACGTTAGTATCAATTACCCAAACATTCTACTATTTTCAAAACCCAACATGGAAATGCGACACAAATTTCTTGAAATTTTGCCCGTCCTTCCACCCACAATGCTGTCCATCAGCACCAAAGGCGTATCAGCCGAAGGGCTGGCTCTGTTGCGACTGACAGCCACATGTTGATACAAGGGCCCTCAGCATCAGGAAGAGCCGTCTGTCAAAACTTAGGAAACAGGTTTTGCTTGGACACGAATCCTTCCAAACTCGAGAACTGAGTTGTGTATTCCAACAGGTTTGCACTTCTTCGTTTCAAAAAACTCGGTTAAACTCGTTTCAACTAATCGCGATCTATTACCAGTTAGAAATATTTCATCTAAACTCTCCTATACGCAAGGGGAGCATGGCATGATTCGCAAGTGATAAAATACTGCCCCACGTAAGTGGAAGAAAATCAGATTTGACTTTTTCTTCTACGATGTTACTGCTTTCCAAAACATACCCGATCTCTCACCAGTTATAAATCTTTAATCTAAACTCTATATCCAAGAGGTCCACGACGTCATCCACAAGTGATAGAATATTACCATAGTACGAAACAAAAAGAAAATGGGAACTTTAAGATCCAATAAAGGACCCCTGGTGCACGGGGATGACACACCTTCTTGACCTCGTCTTTGTGGTCTCATCGTGATTGGAATGATATAGATGTTAGCAAGTGAATGTGGATTGCCGAGCGCGTTCGAATACCTGAGGACGTGAATGGAGTCTGAAACTAGAGCCGTTAGGTGCTATAGACAATACACATACCTTCATATGCCAAAAGACCTTTTCCTCCTTGGCTAAGTGACTCTGTTCGGGCTAGGGAAACCCCAGGTTTGACATTGTCTTGAAGCTTTAACTTCTCCATGATATCAGAGATATAGACTTCTTGTTTCAATATAATTATGTAATGGGCAAAGAAACAATATACCAAAGTTAATAGACAGAAACCCATTCGATTTGACAAACAAAGACTGACAGCAAGAAACGTAATTCAACTCAAGCAGGAAAGTGAATAGAAATATATGGAGATTTGTTTGCCACATTACATTTCTGCAAGAAATTTTGAGTTTTCCAATAGAAAAGAACAAACAAAAATTACCACTACGGATGCGCGTTAAAATCCGGACTCGCCTCGTAACAAAATAGCTAAAAAATTAATCCCAATCCACCAGTGGTTAGATGACTTTAGGTATGGGGATGATACGTGGGCATGGGCATCAAACTGCCTAGTATAGGCCTTATGGTCTCTTGCAGTCACCTCTTTTCTTATGTTCTTCAGCCGCAGCTAAACGTCTGGAGATGTAAGATTTTTTTGTGGCCTTAGTGCCAGGTTAGACTTGAGGGTTAGAAAGTTTTACTGCATATAAACCAGTTAGAAATACATAAGGATGGCGTGATATGAATCCGAACGAAGAGAGTTAAGTTTACCAGAGCGCTGTGAGGGTTTCATTGAGTCGCGCTTTATATATTTTAGTTAAGTTAACTGTGTACGACTTCATTCAGTTGAAGGAAAATGTGAGTTGACAGAGACACGTTTCATCTTTGCAATTATGCGCAGCGAGACCAGATTTAGCATGATTATGCTGAATTGAATTTATTTTTCAATACAATTGTGCTGTATTAATTAAAGAAATATAACTAAGCGAACGTATTAAGAGGAACAAAAGATTTAGAATTATTTTGGTTAATCTAGCATAATTTCAGTTGTCTCTTATATTCCATCTGGGAAATCTGGTCACCCTTTCTATGCGAACGCTCATACACTTGAGAGGAATTATGTGCCGTTCAACAGAACAAAACGTATCAAGTATTTCGCCGTCTTTACGGGGACTTATGCTCTGAATGTGATTGTCACTAAATAATTTTTTTTTTCTATTCAGAGAAACTAGCCTCCCGACGGTAAAGAGAATACCGGTTAATCATCTGTGAACGAAACGAGAATTGTGTTTCGTCTATCTGTTACCACGTGACTATATTCCTCTGAGTTTATACCTTTCACATCCTCAGGAACTTTGATATAACCACACAGTTTACAGAATTTGCTCTGGTCATTATCAGGGAGAAAATGATTGGCCAGTTGTCTAAGAACAGGGAAGGAACAGCAGCTGACAACGCTGAAAAAAACTCATAATATAATGACCGTGTTCGTGTTTACTTTTCACTGTCTTCCACACATATAATCATTATGTGAATCCCCACAGCATCCATAGATAATATATATATATATATATATATATATATATATATATATATATATATATATATTGTTAAAAACAACTGCATATTCGGCGCTACAAAGCTTCTTAAGTAGACTTTCAAGTCTTCTGAACGTAGATTTCTGGTTTTCACGTTCAGAAGACTTGAAAGTCTACTTAAGAAGCTTTGTAGCGCCGAATGCGCAGTTTTCTTTTTTAACAAAACATGTTTAAAAGAAAACCTGCTGCCAAGATTTACACACACACACACACACACACACACACACACACACACACACACACACACACACACACACACA
>NC_134781.1:73755571-73758071 GCF_046742065.1 Oratosquilla oratoria | reverse complement strand
GGAATTTCGGGAAGCTATGTTGGTGAAGGTTGAGGCTGGATAAGGTTGAGGCTGGATGATGGGGGACTAGAGCCTTGAGGCTGGGGAACTGTGGACTTTCAGCACAAAGTCCCCCCGCAGCTACCAAACTCAAGGGTCTTGCTACCAATATGACTTGGGTCCTGGCCGGCTTGTGATAGGACTCCCTGTTTGATCGTACTCCTGGAGTCTTGTAGCATAATATCAAGGAATTTCTGCCACGGTCAAAGGATCGGTGGCTGAGATGCTCATGGAGGGCTCAAACTATGGTTTGATCTAATAGCGTCGATAAGTACTCTGGAAGTCAACGCTGAAACATCCAACGTATAATATGTATATCACGCACACACACACACACACACACACACACACACACACACACACACACACACACACACACACACACACACACACACACACACACATATATATATATATATATATATATATAATATATAATACGTATGTGTGTATGTGCGTGTGTGTGCGTGTGTGTGCGTGTGTATTGCGAAACTAAGCAGAAAGTAAAATCAGATCGAAGTCTCGCATTTATTTCCCATACAGTGAACTTTCCAGCGTCTTCACATGACACGTATATTCACAACACCTCAATAATTTTTTCTACCATGTTACTCTCTGTCTGTCCTCCTTCGTTCACGCTAACCAACTCGTGATATCCAGTCGACATAATACACTTACTTCATATGGCATTCTTATCTTCTTGCCCAATAGAAACCCAAGCTCAAAAATCCTTCACATCCCTTTACATATCCTTTTTATCCATGAGTCAACATATACTCCTTTGCGTCATCTATCCTTGGTGCCCTACCTTCTTTCAGTACTTTCATTTAACCGCATCTTGATACTCACTACATTTCTTTACTTATCTTCTCCCTCTGTATAGGAACAGTGTTTCATTTCAGGAAGAATGGTTTACCTTTTGCCTTTATTGTTTAATCTATTTTTGCCTAATGAAATCATCTAGAAGCGGGTGGATTAAACGTATATTTGAAAACGTTTCCAAAAGTTTGACTGATATATATTGAATCCTATGATGGAATGAAGGGTGGCCCTTAGCAATACGAGTATAAAGCCACTTCCCAGCGATCAGAAATCTAGCCAGATATTACACTCCCAGGAGAGTCAGAAAGACAATACTGACCTCTCATCCGATGTATATATTTTCATAGAAATAGCATTCATACGTTTTGCTTAACCCCCCGTCCTGCAATAAACCTTTCATTCCTTATTTTCTACATCTTATATTATTCTTCTTCCTTCACCTCTCCATTTACCTTTCGTTTCTCTAATTCAATTCGATACTCCCCCATTCGTTCTATTTGGATTTCATTGAATTAATTTCTGTTGCTCATACTGTTTACCTTCTGAATTCATCATGCGAAATTCAATTCTATCTAAATTTGTGTCCATATGCTCCGTTGGGGCTCGTCCTTACCATATGATTACGAACCGCCCACTTCTGTTTCCATCGATCTCTGATCACTTCTGTGTTTGTTTCTTAAGTATCAATCATAAACAGGTGAACATATCAAAAAGGAAATAAATGTAAAATTAATGAGGTTTGGAAACCATAAACAGCTTGTTTAGAAGCATGAATGAAGAAAATATCTATCAGGTTGGAATATATGAAGTAAAGATAAATATTGAAGAACTAGATGAAGCTGCGATTAGCAATCCTGCCGGCAGGGCGTCGGAGAGGAGCAGTTCCTCTTGTCACTGGACTCCAGAGTCTATCAGCTTCCTCACCGCCATCATTTGGACCTGGAATTGTAGATATCAGTCAAAAATTTATTTCCATAAAAATGTATTGGGAAGTTTAGGACATTTTCAGCCACAGATTTCCAGTGAAAAAAACATAGAGCACGAACTTGACCGGTTAGATGTCAAGAAACTTTTTTAGTTATGCATCTCGACTCTGGGGATTTCTTGGTGAATTGGTCTCTCACGCACACTCCATCAATTTATGTATTCTTAAAAAAGAAAATCTTTACCAAAGTACAGTATTCAGCGATATTTTTTTTTTTTTTTTTTTTGCAAGTGGCTAAATGACTGACGGACCCGTTGAACAACAATGGTCGATCAATTGCTATGTCATGGCAGTCAACAGGTAATCGAAGAAGCAAGAATGTTACCTCTGGCGTACGCCTCAGCTTAACAATGGAATGTTTTATTGATGTCAGTTCCTCTTCTATGTTTCAGAACTTCTCTTGCTTCTTCCATCTTTCTATTCTTTCCTCACTCTTTTCTCTCTCCTTCCTTGACTTCCTTTCTCTCTTCCTCTCTCTCTCTCTCTCTCTCTCTCTCTCTCTCTCTCTCTCTCTCTCTCTCTCTCTCTCTCTCTCTCTCTCTCTCTCTCTCTCTCTCTCTCTCTCTCTCTCTCTCTCTCTCTCTCTCTCTCTCTCTCTCTCTCTCTCTCTCTCTCTCTCTCCACACTTCCTTATTTATTGCTCCCTTCCTTGCC
>NC_134781.1:73705571-73720571 GCF_046742065.1 Oratosquilla oratoria | reverse complement strand
ATATATATGTATGCATACATACATATACATATATATATATATATATACATGTATATATACATATATATGTATATTTACATATACCAGTATATATACATATATATGTATATATACATATATATGTATATATACATATATATGTATACATACATAAATATATATATATACATATATATATATCTGTATATATATAAATATATATAATATATCTGTATATATATACATATACATGTATACATATATATATATATATATTATATATATATATTTGTATATATATATATGTATATATATATATATATATATATATATATACATATATGTATATATAAGAATGGAAAGACACGATTGGGAACAAGAGACTTTATTCCTGACCGGTTTCGCCTTTGAGGCTTCTTCAGAGGTAATATTTACAGAGCATGAAATTATTGGTATTTATAGGGTAGTTGCTGTGGTCCATGAGGGACGCGGGGTGAGATTCCGTATGCTGCTTGGGTTGGTGGTCATGTGGGGTCAGGTGTGTCGCAGGCGGAGGTAGTTGTTTGTTTTTGTGTGAGCCATTGCCTCATGGCGTATTTGGCGGCATGTTTTGCAATCTTGATATCTCCTGTTGTTAAGGCAATCGTTGGTGTTTATGTATATTGCTTCTAATGTTTTTCTTCGTGGCTTGTTTAGGTTTTCATGTAAAATGTTTGCTTGGTTCCGTTGAGGTAAATGTTGTTTTCCTTCGATGTGGTTTACCCAGGCGTTTGTTGTGCGGTGGTGACGGACATCAGCTTTGTGTTCATGTAGGCGTTTCTTTAATCCCCTGTACGTTTCACCATAGTAGGTAAGGTTGCATCACGGGCAGGGGATTTTTTTTATAGGATACTGTCGGGTTGAGTGGGATTTTGTCTGTTATTTGTAAAGTGGCGTATTTGTCGTCCTTTGTCTGATATTACTGTGATGCCTATGGGTTTTAATCTCTTTGTTAAGAGTTGAGTTAGGTCCGATGATGGTGCTATGAGGAGGATATTTTCATTTTTGGTTTGTGGTTCTGAGATGCTTCTTCGTTTGATTTCTTTAGCTTTGTGTAGGGCTCGGGCGATGATTCCTGATGGGAAATGAAGTGTTTTGAATGTTGTGGTGATGTGGTCTATTTCGTCTTGAAGGTATTCTGGGCTGCATATTCTTAGTGATCTCAGGAAGGAACCTATTAATATACCACTTTTAGTTCTGTCGCTGTGGGCACTGAAGTAGTGTATGTAGTCGTTTTTGTTTGTGGGTTTTCTTTAAACTTTGAAATTTGCTGTATTATTGTTCCTGATGATTAACGTGTCAAGGTATGGGAGAGAGTCCTGGTTTTCTTGTTCGACTGTTAATTGTATTTTCTGGTAATGTGTAGAAGGATGTCAGTGTCTGTGTCTTTTGGTATGATGAGAAGGAAGTCGAGTTAGTTTCTTTATGTTTAATGATCTGGCTGATCTTATGACCTGTTGTTCTTGCAATCTTTATGCACGCTTTCAAAAGGAATGTATCAAGGATTGGACTTATCTCAGTGTTTGGTATAGTTATATAATTTTTTTTCTCAAAAACTTCGTTATTTTCATTTTTATTTTTGTCACTTATTAGCTTCGCTTTCTTTTTTAGTTCATATAATAACCTTTCAGGATATTAAAGTTTAATGAATGTTTTCATAATATGTTCCACTTCTCCTGCCAGGAAATCTTCATCACATATTCTAAAAGCTCTCAAAAAGAAACCTATCACTGCAACTAATTCTATTCTCTCACTATGACCTGAAAAATAGTGTATATAATTTTCTTTCTTTGTGTGCTTTCTATATACCGAGAATTTGACATTTTTTCCTTTGCTGTGAATGATGGTATCTAAAAAAGTTAATTTGCTATCCTGTTCCATTTCAACTGTGAATTGTATGTTTTTCTTTACGCTGTTTAACCTTTTTAACTTGCTGTCGGTATTTGTCTCTTTAGGTATTACTACTAAAATGTCATCTACATATCTCATCCATTTGCTGTTCCTACCCATAATTTGTATGTAATTTTCTGATTCTAACATCTCCATATATAAGTTTGCTAATACTGCAGAAATCGGGTTCCCCATTGCTAGACCAGAATGCTGAGAATACTCAATATTATTAAAAGCAAACACCCCAAAACCTACACAAAGTGAAACGAGTTTTATGTAGTCTGTCTTGGGTTGAGGCAAATCTTCATTATTTAAGTTATTCACTACTTTTTTCACGGCTATTAATGCGTCATCTATTGCAACGTGTGTATATAACATCGTTATATACACGAATAATTCAAGTAATTCATTTGACAATTACACTGTTCTAATGATGTATTTGTGTGGACTTATTCTTTTGTTCAAACCTTTACCTGTTTGGCCTATGTAAATGAAATTACAATCTTTACATGATATACTGTATACACAACTTCCATTTTCTCTTGGTGAATTTTTAATCAACAAACTCTTGATATTATTAATGTTGATTAAAAATTCACTAAGAGAAAAGGGAGATTGTGTATACAGTATACCATGTAAAGATTGTAATTTTGTTTACATAGGCGAAGCAGGTAAAATTTTTAACAAAAGAATAAGTCAACACAAATACAGCATTAGGACGGGGCAATTGTCAATTAGACTCTTTGTTCACCAAAAGGACCATGGACAAAACATTGACTGGAGAAACTCAAACGTAATTACATCTTGTAACAATATTGTAAAAAGAGACATCATTAAATCCTGTCATATTGAAAGCTATTTTGAAAATAATGCGAATTTGAGTTTGGTACTTATACAAACTGGATAATTTTATCTTAACAAGGTTGTTTGTAATAATTTGTAATTTAACTTGTACTGAGCTTGTTCACTAGAGACATTTCCGAATCCTCTCTTTTTTCTTATGTATATAATACTACTATTTGTATCACTACTTTGTACCCTTCAAGATGTTTCAAATAGACGAAAACGTTCGGTAACCATATTTTTCTTTATCTAGTGGTTCTGCAAAAATAATTGGTTACTTGTTTTTGTGATGTCATTGCACATGTATATGGATATATATATATATATATATATATATATATATGTGCATACATATATATATACATAGATATGTGTATATATATATACATATATATATACATATATTTATACATATATATATATATATATGTATATATATATGTATACATATATATACATATATACATATATATATATATATATATATATATGTGTGTGTGTGTGTGTGTGTGTGTGTGTGTGTGTGTGTGTGTGTGTGTGTGTGTGTGTGTGTGTGTGTGTGTAAGTGTGTGTGTGTGTGTGTGTGTGTGTAAATCATTAGAAGCTCTGCCAAGGTATTCCCACCTTGACCTGTGCGTACATAATCACGAAGCCAAGATGCAAGCAATAGGGCCATGAACTATGGTTCAAAAGGGCTATATAAGTCCCCGAGCACGCTCGTTATAGTTACAGGAGACGTAGTCTCATTTTCATTGAATTCTTACATTTAGGCGAGCCCTCCCACAAGTTGTGTATTTTTAGGACAAATTGATTTTTTAGAAACTGCCAAGGGATTCGAAGCCTAAGCCGTGCCGATATAATCGTGAATCCAAGACGCTAACAATTGAGCCATAAACGATGCCTGAATAGGACTATATATGTATACATATACGTATGTATGTATGTATATATATATATATATATATATATATATATATATATATGTATGTATGTATATTCTGTTGAAAATGACAGTAAATAAATTATAAATTAATTTCTTTATTAAGCTTTCTAGCTTTTCTTAAGTCCCACGAAAGGACGCGACAAATTATCATTTATAATTTATTACAGGAACCAAAAAAACATCTCTGCTTCTGAGAAACAACGCCCCGAAATATCATGGAATTCGTCAGTCACACGTTGTGTACAAATTTACTTGCCCAGACGATGACTCTACCCCCTATATAATTACGTGGGTAGGACAACTACCCTGTCCAGACGAATCGCCCTCCACTTTCAACAATTACGACCTTTGGCCCCACCACAGACGCCATCTCGACAGGGAAACCATGATAAGTAATACAAAAATTATTGCAGAGGAGAAGAGCCTCCAACACCTGACCATCGTGGAGACTGTAATTATAAAAGACTTATAACCTGTCATTAATGTACAAACTAATAATTTCACTCTCCTTCCCAACATGAAACCTACACGTAGGAGATATTTGACCACAAGAATAGAGCCCCAAATTCAGAGAACGCTCACACACAGGCACCCCACGAAAGCTCAGAACACACACAAGGACCCCACGAAGGCCCAAAACTCGTGCCTTAGACGATCAGATAGACTGAGGTATCTACGAAATAGCGCCATCCAAACTGAGGAGAGTCAGAGGTAACCTCAATATTTGTCTTACTTCGTATTTATACAGATCACTCCTTTACATATCTACACTCCAACTGATGATGCAGAACGATATGCAAAACGTCTTTATTTCTACTGTGTTTTTCTTTATTTTCTATATTGCGTGTTTAATTTGGTCAATACAAATTCCCAATATCTATTGGAAATTTACTTCTTTCCTTCTCTTTTCAACAGAAATCTACTTTCCGAAAATTAGAAAGCTTACGAAAGAAATCAATTTCTAATTCATTTGCTGTCGTTTTCAACAAAATATGATTGAAAGAGAATCCCCTGGCACGCTTCATATATGTATATATATATATATATAATATATATATATATATATATATATGCATGCATTGTTAAAATCGACAGCGTTAGTGAGGTTGTTGATCTTCTTGTGAGTATTCTCCAGTTTTCTAACCAATATTCTGCCATTTAGAGGGTGGGCATATACCAAGTTGCCAAAATGATTCATTTATTTCAACGTTTCGTCTAACAAAGAGACATCTTCAGGAAATTCTGTAACATAGATAATAATGACGTACAGAAATATAGAAAACAACATGTAAATCTAACCAATTATACAAATATAGAAGCAAATATCAATAAATACGCAAATTCACATAAAATAAACACTATATATGGGTTGATGGGGACCGTTACTTACAATAGTTAAAGGTCTGATGAAATGACGAAGAAAACCCTTCGCTTGGTGACATATATATGCACCTAGCCGGCTTGAGTGGTGGTGGAGGGCGGGAGAGGGGGCGGGGGTGGTATCTCATTAATACGAGAAGAGGGTTGGGGGAGGGGTTGGGGGGTTAGGGGGTTGAGGGGTCGGTTGGGGGGAGTATGGAAGGAGTGGGTAGGAGGAGGTGGAGGGGGGGGGTTCGGAGAGAGGTCATGCTAGGTAGGAGCTTGGTGCTGCTATACAAAGCGATGGCAGAAGTCATGTTGCATTGGATATTAATGATAGGACTACATTCTCTGATAAACATAGCTTCTAGAAGCTTAAGTTTATGTACATCCCTATTACTTGCTATAATCCTAGTGTTTGAAACTAGGTATTCTCGGGTGGCTGTTAGGTTATGGTATTTCTTTAAGTGATGTTTTATAGCCCCATTTTGTAAATGCATAGTAATTCTCCTACTGAGACTACATCTAGTAAAACCAATATAGCACTCACGCACACACACACACACACGCGCAAATACGCGCACACACACAGACACACACACAAACACACACACACACACACACACACACACACACACACACACACACACACACACACACACACACACACACACACACACACACACACACACACGTACACACGCAAACGTATGTACGCTCTCACATGCACAAGGCCACGTGCATATATATATATATATATATATATGTATATATATACATATATATATATATATATAATATATGTGTATGTGTATACATATATATATATATACATATATATATATATATATATATATACATATGTACAATGATTATGTGTATGTATGTGTGTATGTGTGCCTGCGCGCTATTGTGTATATATGTGTGTGTACGTGTATATATGTAAAAGCACACGCACATACCTGAGTGTAAATAAATATATTTTTTCGCTATTTTATTCGTCATCGATATAGAATCTCGGTAATACTTTGCCACAAAATAGGTTTTGTGTTTTCATGGAAATTGGGAGCTGTTGCAAATATCGGGGAACGCAAAATATTCAATTTGGTTTTTCTAACTGTTTAACTTGAAAAAAAGCGATTGAAGCTTCTTTGAACGTGTTTTCTTTTTTCATTTAGTTTAAGATTTAATACCTTTCGTCATTACGTGATCTTTCTTTAGCTGAGAGAAATCTCTTTCTTTATTCCTTCAACTCAGGTTTTAACGAGAATAAAATCTGTAAAGGAAGTGATTCTTGCGATAGTGTTATATATAGATATATATTTCAAAATAAATAATTTACCTTGATAGAGTCTGAGACGTTTTTTAACCTTCATGAGGCCTAAAACTATGTATATATATATATATATATATATATATATATATATACAATATATATAAATATATATGTGTGTATACATATATATATATATATATATATATATATATATGTGTGTGTGTGTGTATACATATATATATATATATATATATATATATATATATATATATATATATTGGTTTACGTCAATGTAACTTTGTTACGGGTTAGCTGGGTTCGAATCCTCGGCTCGTCCACGTTTCAATTTCCAACGGATGCCTCCTTCGAGCGACTCTCAGTCTCGTTTGCGATGGTATGGAATTAAAAGTGATATGTGGTTGAAAAAGATATTAATTGATCACTGGGAACCATTCAGTGTGTATGTATGTACATTATATATATATATATATATATATATATATATATATATATATATATATATATATATATATACATACTGTTCATGATTTGAAACAGGAGCAAGCTCTTTCATTAACCTCTGCAGACGTCGCCACACCATGAGACGACCTCCCACATTCGGCATTCAACACGTTGACCAAGTAGCAAACTTTCTCACATCCGTCACAAAGTGTTCTAAAAATACTTTTCTTGTAGGCCAGGTACCCAAGAGTTAGTGCGAGGATTACTGAGCAGGAAACAATAACCTCAACATTCTGTATACTATCCTGTACAAAAATCGGATGTGTTGGTTGCTACATTGAGTTACCACTCAATTTCGGCTCTTCGCAAACGCCAAATACAATCATACGATTGACTAGGACGGGGGCCAAAGTGCTACACAAAACAAATACCAAATGAAAGAGATTGTTTCTGGACAGCTGAACGAATAGACAGTTGAATGAATAAGTGTGTTGACTTCAGATTTATGTATTTGGGTAACCTGAGGAAGCAACAAGTAATATAAGCGAAATAGTTTTAGATCGTTGGAAACATTTCCAGCTATAAAATTAGACCCACGTTTATATGCGTTCATGGAAAAATTGGCAAATACATATATGCATATATATATATACAGAGTTATAATCTTATTCCATCCTAATATTTTGTTCAAGTTCACCTTCTGTATTAATCAATACTCCTTTGTATTCTTCCTCTTTCCATATTTTTGTTTCTTGGTGGGATATAGGCCAATGATTTTTTTTCTTTCCACCTTTCTGCGTTATCTCAGTCATTCAATTTCAGATTACCGCTTCCTCTACCGCTATGTTTTACTTTACTGTCATTGTCACTCCTGAAAGTATTTCTTCTCTGTCTCTCTGCCATGTGTTATATTTTCCTTAACCACAACATCACCATTTCAATTGAGTTTGATTTCGGCGAAACATTATTTCTGTTTTCTCCTCTCTCTCTCTCTCTCTCTCTCTCTCTCTCTCTCTCTCTCTCTCTCTCTCTCTCTCTCTCTCTCTCTCTCTCTCTCTCTCTCTCCCTCTCCCTCTCCCTCCTCCTCTCTCTCCCCCCTCTTTCCCTCCTTCTCTCACTCCTTCTCTCTCTCTCTCTCTCTCTCTCTCTCTCTCTCTCTCTCTCTCTCTCTCTCTCTCTCTCTCTCTCTCTCTCTCTCATGTTGTCCTTTATCACTGATTTCCCTGAGGTCAATCTATCTACATTAGTGTGATCCAGTTTCAAACTTTTCCTCTTTTCTCCTCCTTTCTCCTCTGTGTCTTTCGCTTTCCCAATGTATCGTTGTGGCATTCGTTGTTATTATGGGCCTTGTGCCATCTGTTCAAGAATGTCGACGCTGATTTAAAGCAAAACACAAAGACACCTGTCATTGCTTGTTAGCCCGGATATTCTCTAATGCATTATCCTTAGACGCACGTACATATCCATGCCAAAACTAGTTAAAGTTAGTTAAAAATAACGACGTTGATATAGAAAAAAATAACACCTTTCACACACACAGATTTCATGGTTTGTTCGAAATAAACCGAAATTTGACAATACGAATCATCTTCACAGCTTGCCAAGTCATGCTTTATAAGATTATTTCATTTTAATTTTGTATTAAGATAAAAAGGATTTATGCCTCAGTAGTTTTATAGTCGCAATCAGAGTGCTTTCCATGTTCAATCTTTTGGTGATAGGCCGTGCTAAAGTGATAGCGAGCTATGTACACGAATCTTCTAATCCATTCCCCCTAAAGGGCGATACGTGTATAAACTTATACTATGAATTCGCACAAAAAAGCAAATCGGATTAAAATTGCAACGTTTTTAGTTCTCTAACTACTCTCTGGTGAACAATGATTTTGTTTTCTGGGAATCGTGTTTGCAAAGCTGTAATATATATATACTCGCACACACAGAGAGAGAGAGAGAGAGGAACTCAAGCAGACAGAGAGACAGAGATGCAACAAACAAAACGACAGGCAGATGCAGATAGATTGATCCGCAAAGATAGGTAAGCGAGTTATCAGATAGACAAATAATCACAATTAAACACTAACAGTTAAACACACACACACACACACACACACACACACACACACACACACACACACACACACACACACACACACACACACACACACACACACACACACACACACACACACACACACACACACACACACACACACACACACACACACACACACACACACACACACACACACACACACACACACACACACACACATGTACGCACGCATGCTCGCACGCACACATACACACCCGGCTCGACGATGCAGTGGTACCGTTCTCGACTGCTAATTTAGCTAACCGATTTCGAGTCCCGCCCGGGGCTGGAATTTTTTTTAAGTATCCCTGTATTGCGAGCCGTCACTCCAACTGTGGAGGGCAAGGAGTTATGTGTGCATGTGTACGTGCGTGCGTGTGCGTGCGTGCGTGCGTGCGTGTGTGTGTATGTGTGTGTGTGTGTGTGTAATAATAAAATAATAATAATAGTAATATGCGATTTATTGGGTATAGTAGCACTACTGCTGAAAATATACAGCATGCAAAATTATAAAATTATAGAACTATGACATTGAAAAGATATTGTTACAAGCATTAAATACAAAAGAAAACAGTAAGCTAAGGAATAACTGTGATGTACAACATTGTTATTTCTTGTTGTTGATTAAGTCCACAAATGAATGACGGTATGGGTCTTTCCTTATACCGGTCGGTGCGTGCTTTGATCGGCTTGATGTTATTGTGGTGCCGCACCTGTAGCCGTGGTTGTGGTGCCGGTGGAGGTAGCAGGTCCTGGTGCCAAGGATGTTTAACTAGGGTGACTGCAAACCTCAGTCGCTGAAGGTAACGGTCAGCAAGGGTTGGAAGTCCGAGTGTGTGTGTGTTTGTGTGTGTGTGTGTAAGGTCACACTATTTCCCATAGTTTGGACTGAATATGATTTCTGAACTTTCATCCGGGAGGGTAATAACTGTCGATCACATGTCTAACACGTGATCCAAGACCATGCTAAATCTGTCTCACACACACACATACACACACGCCCACACACACAGACACGAGTGCGCGCGCTCACGCGAGTGACCTAACATAAAATTGAGAGAATTTGAGAAAAAATAAATAAATAAATAAATAAATAAATAGAAAAAAAGCTAAGTGAAGAAAAGTGGGAGGAGGTAGGCAATGTTACATATATATATATATATATATATATATATATATATATATATATAATACTGTATATATATATATATACTGTATATATATATATATATATATATATATATATATGTAAATACACACACACACACACATATATATATATATATATATATATATATATATATATGTGTGTGTGTGTGTGTGTTTGTGTGTGTGTGTGTAGTGTGTGAACGAGGAAAGAACCAAAAACAACGTGATATCAACATCAAATGGGTATATATCTCCCCAGTAATACTTTTATGAAGTCTGTAAATAGTTTCGTCTTGAAGCGAGATTATCGTTATTGCAACATATAAGATGGATTTAAATGAAATGAAAAATAAGAGGAAAAGGATACAAATACTGAGTTGGCTACAATATTAAACCAAAAGAAGTTATGGAAACTCACACTGATTACTGTAATGAACATTTCAATTTCCTACAGCAAAATATGAGACCAAACTTTTGGCTAAAAAGAACTGTACTATTTAAATAGACTTGATATGAAATTCTTTTTTGATAGGAAAAATGGTTGAACGAGTATAAATCATACCTATTATGACTTAAGATGTTCAAAATGATAACATGAAGAGAAAAGACATACGGTGAACAAGGAAAACTGACTAGGAAAACACAGAGGGAGCTGAGTTCAGATTGAACATTTGCCAATTTGGCAAAAGACAACTGAATTGGGTAAATATGAAATGGAGAAAAGGAATATATAAGGAATGTGAGGAGAGTGAGAAAAATAGTAGAAACTGCAACTGTAGGAGAAACTATGACACGGAAAAAAAGACAAGATATGACAGAGAAACTCAAAGAAAGGGTAAATCCTAATGTACTGTATTGGATATGGCGGTCTCTTGTTGACATTGCAACAGCGGCGATACTTTCTTTGTGATGATGATTTGGTTTAACGTAACTAATTCCCCATATCAGGAGGCTAGGACGGTGCCCCCTCCAGAGGAATTTGTCGCATGGAATTTAATAAACCATGCCCTTGGTCCAACTCGCTGGTGGCAAGCTTCGAACCGCCAGTAGCGACGTTGTAACCCGTTCGTACAGTGTTGTAACTGATCTAAGCTTTAGATATATTTCTCCCATTTTCTATCTCTTGTTCTGATTCCAGTGAAATCGTCTAGTGTTGACTAAAGGGGCATTTAGACGGTCAAACGGTTTGACAAACCCAGTTTGTCAAACAAGTGTTTGAAGTGATGTTTGACCGTGTGAATAGGGTATTTGGTTGTCAAACACGTTCGACAAACGTGTTTGACGACCAAATACCCCATTCACACGGTCAAACATCACTTCAAACACTTGTCTGACAAACCGGGTTTGTCAAACTGTTTGACCGTGCAAATGGCCCTTGATATAGACTTTTGGCGAAGTCTGCTTCTCTCACTTAATTCAACTTCATAAGATTTGATAATTATAAGGTTTCTAATTGTTACTGAACTCTGATCGGTATAAAGTTAACTCCAAATGTCTTACTCAACTCGCTGATGCCTCTTTAGAGCTTCAGAACTTAGTTCACGTTGATTAATGATAGTAGACTTTAGTTTCATTTACTGTTCTATAAATGTGACATATAAAAATCATTTACTTTTAGAAAGCGATTTATCATGGAAGTGATAATGTTTATGATATATTTACGATCGTATGGCACTGTTTGTCATTACATTCACGAAATGAACAACATAATACACTAACGGATCCTTCATTTACCTATTCACTTAACTATCTAATATATATGTATATATATATATATATATATATATATATATGTATATATATATATATATATATATATATATATATATATACACACACATAAAATAATTCCGACTGACGTCCCCGGATTCGAACCGAGACTCGTCAAATCACAGAGCCATCGCTCGGTTCGAATCCGGGGACAACAGTCGGAATTATTTGATCGACATCACCGTCACTCGTGATTCTATTCATATACAGTATATATATATATATATATATACAATATATATTTATATATATATATATATATATATATACAATATATATATATATATTGTATATATACATATATATATATATATATATATATATTCTATTCATATATATGTATATCTGTATATATATATACATATACACACACACACACACATATATATGTATATATATATATATATATATATATATATATATATATATATATATATAGATATATATATATATATTCAAGATCGAGTAACCTGTCCATAACCCATTCTAATGTTGAATTTATGGTCCTTCTTTGTCTTGCTTTTGTTTTGTTTTTGTTACAGTATATTCCTTATAAACCCAAACAAAAGTTGATGTGTATGTATCTCAAAGTACATTCCCTTTTGGTTTGGCTTTCCCATGTAATTTCATCATCTTTGTAAATGTGTGTATTCAGATGCCTTACGAAAGAACACATGATTATTCTAATATTAATCCTAATAAGAACATTGGAATATAAGAATGAAGGAGACTACAAGAGACCATAAGGCCTACACTAGGCAGTTCCATGTTCATTACCACCTGCCATCTCCATCCATAAAGTTGTCTAGCCTTTTCTCAAATGAACCAATATTTTCAGCGCTCACTACATGGTTACTAAGTCTATTCCATTCGTTAACCACTCGATTGGTAACCAGTTCTTTCCTATATCCTTCTTAAATCAAGTTTGTTCCAATTTAAAGCCATTACTGCGAGTCCTGCCCTATTGTCTTAATATGATGACCTTGTTTGCGTCACTCTTGTTAAAGCCTTTGATCCAGTTGCACACTTCTATTAGATCACCCCGCACTCTACGTTTTTCCAGAGTGTAATACTAATAGTAATACTCATACTCATTACTGACATTAATACTAATACTAATATTATATATAATGTTTATGAAGACTCGTTTGGAATTACCATCTGCACAGAAAAAAGAAAAATAAAAGTAATAAATTCCTTATTCATATGTAACGCTTGAGCAACAACACGGGTGTCTAAGAACATTATTGCAAATGGCGTATACGCTTGCAATCTCTTCCTGTTAGTTTCTAATTGCATAGCCATCTTGCACGATGCATTTGCAATTAATGGAACGCTCTCAAGTAATTACAAGTGCACGGTTAGCGCTAGAGGGTAAATACATACATGGTTTCTTTCATGGGTCATTTCCAGATCCTGTTCCTTGTACGATCATCTAGTACTTAGTTACTTAGATTTTAAGTAAATTTTCTTACGTGAACGCTGTTATCTTACGTGCGCACGTGTGTGAACTAATAGTGATTTTAAAGTTCTCTTGATGTCTGAAGGGTTCTGAGGCAAATCATAAAAACATAAGGATAGAAGGGACTGCAAGAGACCATAAGGCCTACATTATTCTGTAACTTTTCTTAAGTGAACGCTGTTATCTTACGTGCGCACGTGTGTGAACTAATAGTGATTTTGAAGTTCTCTTGATGTCTGAAGAGCTCTGAGGCAAATCATAAGAACATAAGGATAGAGGAGACTGTAAGAGACCATAAGGCCTACACTAGGCAGTTCCATGTTCATGACCACCTATCATCCCCATCAATAATGTTTACATGCTTAATGTTACTAAGTTTATTTCATTCGTTAACTAATGCTGGTAAACCAGTTCTTGTCTATTTTTTTCTTAAAACGTTAGTCTTACTGACAGAAAGGAAAACGGGGACAAAATCAGTCAGAGAATAAGAGGGACAATAGTGGGAAATAAACTTAAAGAGAAAGGGACATGGAGACAAAAAAAAAAAAAAAAAAAAAACGTGACGAGTGAAAACGATATGTAAATATAGACGAAGCCATGGAGATTAGAAGAAAAAAAAATAGAGATCATAAAGAAGAGTGTGCACTAAAGACGAGAAATAAAGAGCAGAGAAAAAGATATGAATATTGGAAGGGAGCGGAGGGTTGCAAGAAATAATAGGGAGAGTAAAGTAAAGGAAAAGAGATACAATAAACAAGAAAACGTGAGCAAAGAAGGTAAAAGGAAAAAAGGCTGGAACGAAAGGGGGAACTGTAATTGTCTGGAAGATATAAAAAAAAAAAAAAAAGGAAAATAGGAAGGAAACAAAATGGGGTGACAGAAGAGGAAAGTAACGAATTTCTGATTTCTGAACCACCAATCACTCGCCATCTCCCGTTACTCTCAACTTCCTCTCTCTCTCTCTCTCTCTCTCTCTCTCTCTCTCTCTCTCTCTCTCTCTCTCTCTCTCTCTCTCTCTCTCTCTCTCTCTCTCCTTTCCTGTATGTGTCTCTGTGTGTGTGTGCGCGTGTGTGCACAATTAAGGAGTATGTACGTGTGTGCGTGTATGAATTTTCATGTATATATGTATTTACTTTACCTAGTTGTATTTTGCCGGAGGAGAGCTATGCTCGTAGTGACCCACATTTGTATCTTTCTGCATCCAGTTCTTTCTTAAAATCATGTATAGTTTTAGCACTCACTGTATCCCCTTTCAATTCTCTCCATGTATCTATTACTCTGTGTGGAAAGCTTTTTTTCAAATCTCTTCTGTAACTGTCTTAAATTTCTTCTCGTTTCTTCTTGTATTTCTTTTGGCCCATTTTAGTAGGTCATCCCTATCAAGGATTTCCATCCATTTCATGATTATGTAGATGGTTATCAAATCACCTCATTCTCTTCTTTCTTCTAGAGTTAATAAGTTTAGTTTATCCAATCTTTGTTCGTATGTCAACTTGCAAAGTGTTGATGCCATCTTTGTCATTGCTCTTTGAATTCTTTCTAGTTTCTTTGTTTTTATTGTACTAGGTGCACGCGTGGTACATGTGTTTTAACGTGTATATTCATATATGTGAATGTGTATGGTCAATTATGTGTGTGTGTATGTGTGTGTGTGTGTGTGTGTGTGTGTGTGTGTGTGTGTGCGCGTGTGTGTGTGTGTGTATGTGTGTGAGTGTGTGTGTGTGTGTGTGTGTG
>NC_134781.1:73690571-73698071 GCF_046742065.1 Oratosquilla oratoria | reverse complement strand
ATAAACGGACAAATTAATTAATAATCTAAAGTAGAGATATACCTTTCAAATCTGCAGGAAAGACGATTTTGAGAGATCTGATACCTTGCTTCAGTCTTGTTATCTGTCACTTTCACTTGTTGATTCTGGAAAAAAAAGATCTTTTCATTTGCTTAGCTACACGTTCCTACATATTTGGTACAATTATTGATTTCTCGTTAATAGATTGCATTACTCCGTCTACTCTTTCTTTCTCCGGTCTCTATTCACCACTCTGTTGTCTTCTCTATGGATAATAGTCACTCATAATTCTCCTCTGTAGGAAGCCCCTTTGCTTTCTATCATCAGACTTAGTCCAGTTCCATTACTCTGTATAAGAGAGGGAAATTAAATGGAGCTTAGATTTTCTTTCGTTTCTTCCCGAATATTATCACACTTGGGTCTGTGAGTTACACCAAGGGACTCCTATCCGGAATCCTCAATTTGTTCACTAGGTCAGTTCGCATTGACGTCATGATTTCTTTAGTCCAATGATCTTTACTTTTACATCTAAGTACCTCCCCTAAGGGCGTGGCTTTTCTCTCGTAAACCAATTGAATTTTCTCCTCCTACACCCTTTCTCCAGTCGGAAAGGCTGTTACAAACCCTTTAAGCAATACTGCTTACTCAAGCAATCTCGAATCAAGGCACCACTGATTTAGTTTACATACTGTTACATCAGCATAAAATAAATATCATACAACAATGAAATCGGATCCCCGACGGCTGTTTGTAAACATTGTTTACCAAACATCCAACTCATAAAGATGAAATTCTCGCTACCTACCCCTCTATCTACCTCACTTGTCTACCTTTATCTACGAGCCACTTACATGTTTGTTATGTGATTTTTATTGGTCGTTGCACATATTTTTTCAGATATTTTTTTCTTGTAATTTGTTTAGTTTTAAGATAGTATTGACCCTTTTTTTTATTCCTTCTTGTCTTCTTCCTGCTGTGTGAATGTACGTTATCATGTTCCTCTCCTTCGTTGTCCCTTGCACGTTTCTTCTTTGCTTTTATCCAACGGTTGAGGTGAGCGGCCGTTGTCGACGAGTAAACTGAATCTCTTGTGCTCCACCTGTTTCGTTTAACTTAATAACTATATCTATCTTCATCTATATACGAAGAGCTTCTTCCACATTACAAGTTAGGTAGCCAAGACAAAGGTAAACACCCACTTCCACCCACTCCACTCACATCCACCATCCTTAACTCCTCTCATCTTAGCACCTTGTGGATATAGGGTCAGCCCTGTCTCCTGCCCACTATCCTGATCAGAAACACTGCAGCTGCGATAACAATACCAATAATAATGATAACATTGATATGAATGTAAACTTTTTATTTGAATAATCGGTGAATAATCGGTAAGCTTGTCACGGAAGAAATGATAATATATTCATATGGATTACGAAGAAGTCGCTAACGTATTTCATATTGTATATTTGTAAACACTAACTAAACAAGATTTTTATAAGAAATATATTATGTAATGATAAAAGAAATCAAGTGACAGTATGATAACAGACTAAAGTTTCTTAAATATTATTAATATGTATTTAATATATGTATATATATATATATATATATATATAAATATATATATGTTATACACACACACAGGCACACACACACATATATAAATATATATAATATATATATATATATAAATATTATACACACACATATATATATATATGTGTATATAATATATTTGTATATATATATATATTTGTATATGTGTGTGTCTCTGTGTATATATATATATTATATATATGTATACATATATATATATGATGTAAGCGGAATAGGAAACACAGGAGTCTTAGTCTTGAGTTTATTCCTGACTAGTTTCGCAGGTATGCTTCTTCAAAGGAATATGTGTACAAATGGGCTGTGGGCATTATATACATGGGGTGGACCTCACCACCTCTCCGAGTTGTCATAGTTGGTGGCGAATGTGAACATCACATTGTGGCTCATGTAACAATGAAGACATTTTTACAATTAAATATGATAACACTAATACCAAAGAAATTATTAATAGAAAATGTAACAATAGTAATGGTAACGATGAAGATAAATTAATAATATTAACAATAATAACAAAAATGATAGTAGCAATACAGGAAATAATAACAATAAAATAAAAGTAATAATAATAAAAACAATAATAAAAATGATAATATTAATAACCAAGAAATAAAAATTATTAATAGTAATTATGACAATAATAGTGAAAACAATGATAATAAAAACGAAAAATTAATTATCATTGTTTTCACTATTATTGTCATAATTACTATTAATAATTTTTATTTCTTGGTTATTAGTATTATCATTTTTATTATTGTTTTTATTATTATTACTTTTATTTTATTGTTATTATTTCCTGTATTGCTACTATCATTTTTGTTATTATTGTTATTAATTTATCTTCATCGTTACTATTACTATTGTTACTTTTTCTATTAATAATTTCTTTGGTATTAGTGTTATCATATTTAATTGTAAAAATGTCTTCATTGTTACATGAGCCACAATGTGATGTTCACATTCGCCACCAACTATGACAACTCGGAGAGGTGGTGAGGTCCACCCCATGTATATAATGCCCACAGCCCATTTGTACACATATTCCTTTGAAAAAGCATACCTGCGAAACTAGTCAGGAATAAACTCAAGACTAAGACTCCTGTGTTTCCTATTCCGCTTACATCAACCTGTCAGAATGTCTCAACATATATATATATATATATATATATATATATATATATATATGCATGCATCATACATATACCTAAGGATTTTTTCCCCTTACACGGGGGGTAGCCACAAAGAAAAAGGCATAGAAACCACTCCCACCCATTCCATTCCCTACATATTCCACTCCCTTCCACCCTCCTCCCTCCCTCTTATGTTGGCACTTCCTGGATGACGGATCATCCCTGCATCCTGTCCACTGCCCTAGGTCAGAAGCAGTGTCGCAAGACACAGCACATCCACAGCAAAGCCGCTTCATAAATTCGGCGTACCCCCCCCCCCTACTCTCCGCCCCCTCATACAGAAAAGGTGAAGACGGGGAGAAATCACTTCGGGCTGCGTCAATTTTTTTCTCATACATACTTCCTCACCCCAATTCCCCCACCCAGTCCCCCTTATGCATCACAGCATCATCCATTCAACCCTATCTTCTGTCCTCCCCCGTCCTTCCTCAACAGATTTTCCTATCTTTTGTAAAGCCCCTTTCACCCCATCCATCCATCTCATCCTAGGACGCCCCCTCATATTCACTCCTTCCACCCCTGCCTTCCACACTTCTTTTACTAATCTTTCTTCACTCATTCTTTCCATGTGTCCAAACAGGTTCTTTTCCACCCCTATTCTCCTCCTCACCTCCTCATTTCTCACTCTATTTAGCCTAGTAACCCCTATCATACTTCTCAGACATTTCATCTCAGACACATTCAAACTCCTTCTCTCTTCCTCTCTTATGTTCCTTGTTTCTGCCCCATACAGTGCTGTTGGCACAATCACTCCTTCATATAACCTCCTCTTAGCATCCATTCCCAGATGTCTATTTCTCATTACACTTTTTAATCCACCAAGGCATTTACTCGCATCTCTCAATCTACATTCTACCTCCACCCCCACTCCTCCCTTTCCTGCCACATTCGCACCCAAGTATCTAATCCACCAAGGCATTTACTCGCTTCTCTCAATCTACATTCTACCACCCACCCCCACTCCTCCCTTTCCTGCCACATTCGCACCGAAGTATCTAAAAGTATTCACTTCCTCCAGTCTCTCACCCTTAATGCTCACTTCCAGCCTGCTGCCTCTCTCTCCCCTTGCACATCTCATCACTTTACTTTTGCTCACATTTATCTTCAGTTTCCTTCTTTCACACACCTTCTCAAACTCTGTTACTAACTCTGATCTTGCTACGAGCGCAGTGTCGTCAGCAAACAACAACTGGCTTATTCTCCACTTTTAGCATATATATATATATATATATATATATATATATATATATATATATATCTATATACATATGCTAATAGGAACACGGGTACTTGTTTTCACTTATGCAAAATAGACCACTTGGAATAAAGAAACTAACGAAACAGCGCTTTCGTATATTACATCTACAGAGCAAAAACTACTTTTTGCACTGAGGATGTAATATACGAAAGCGCTCTGCTTCGTTAGTTTCTTTTTCCAAGTGGTCTACTTTGTATATATATATATATATAATATATATATATATATATATATATATATATATAAACATACACACACACACACACACACACATATATATATATATATATATATATATATATATATATATATATATATATATAATTATATATGCTTTAAATATGTACCTCAGTAGTTAACTTTTAGTTAATTTGACTATATATCATTTTGGAGGCAGGATATTTTTTTTAGGGTTTTCTATAGAAAACGGTTGCATATAGTGGTATTTACTATATGCATGCAGATAATCACATACGACTTCAAGACCTTTGAGGCTAAATAGCCATAAACGGTTGAAACTCTTTGACATATTCTTTGAATGATGACGCAAACTGTTTCGCATAAATAGATGCTTTGTATTATCAACATGTAGCAAGTTTCCTATGATAACACATGACCTTCACATTTGGCGAAGTGAATCAAATGAGAAAGAGACTTATGGGCAACAGTATGCTACAGTCAAATAACAGATACGGTATAGATTTGTTGTGCCTGGTGCAGTTTATTGTCTGTTTAATCTCCCGTTTAAATATCTATTACTTGTTATTGACATTGTTATTGTTACTATTATTGTCATTGTTGTTGATATTGTTATTGTTGTTGTTGTTGATATTGTTATTATTATTAATGTTAATGTTATTGTTATTATCACTGTTATTGTTATTATAGTTGATATTGTTATTGTTTTTGTTAATATTGTTAATATTATTGCTTTTATTTTCATTATTATTGTTGTTATTGCTGTTGATATTGTTATAATTAATTGTTATTTATGTTATTTTTATTACTGATATCTTGTCTAACAATCGATTAGTTTCACTGGCTAGTTGTTAATCCGTTTATTTTCATTTGTCCATTTATTTGTCAGTGTAATAATGTATTTTTACTTACACATATGTATACTTGTTTTTATTAATTTGTGTTAAATCACTCTACAATTATCTACGTGAAAGTTTATTTGTATATTAATGTACTTGTTTATTACATTTTCTATTTCTTTTTTATTCATATCAAATGGCTATTCAATTATGTCTTCCATTTCATTATTTGATTATAATTATTCTGGCGTATATTAATTTAGTCAATTTATTTATCCATTTATACTAGTACATCTAGTGTATTTATTTATTTGCATTTTTTTGCTCAATATTTTCTTAATTAATTTCCTGTATATATTTTTTTTTATTAATTTTATGTCATCGTATTTTCTTTCCTCTGCATCAGCACTCATTGTGGACTCAAAGATTTCAAGTTCAGTCGGATTTTTACTTAATATAAATGCTTATGTGCCTGTATTTTTGTGCCAATCTTTCGCTCTGTGCTGAAATGCATTTCTCTGCTCAGATATGTCTCTGTTTCCTTGTTTCAAATATTAGCGTGTTGGGTGATGAAAAATGTGAAACTTTTACTACTTTTTCTCTCTCTTATGTGTGTACGCCTGTTTTCTGTTTGTTGGTTGAATTTGCTTTTCTTTGTGTTAACATGGTATTGTAGTCCTATGATTTTTTTTCGTGAAGTTAACGGGCCATTTACTCCGCGAGAAAGCCCAGAAACATGTTTGAAAGGCTCAAATGTTTACCAAAAGAAAAGTTGCATATGTTTTCCGTATAACATTAAATTAGATTAAGATTTTAGTTTTAACAATACAAGTAGAAGAAGGCTGAAGCTCTCGAATGTAGAAGAAAAAGTTGACGCGGGAATTACAATTTCCTGGATTCAGGAATGTTTATGCTTGTAGCTGCAAAGCCATGCAATATTTTTCTTCAGATTTGGCGTTTGCACCAAATGAAGCAGGGTACGTTAGCAGGTTTCCTTTTCAAAAAGACACTTTCAAAGGCCCATCGTGACGCGTAATGAAGCTCATGCAACCTTATGTAAAAGGGGTTCCTGTATATTTTCATAAAATTCGCGTTAACAACAGTAGAGACATGGCAATCAAATAACAAACATTACCGAATAAAGACACTATAATTTTTCTACACTCACGAGTATATATAAAAAGACGAAAGTGTGCCCAAGAGTACTTCTAAACCTATGGCGCCCTGCTCGTCGTGTCGAGCGCCAGGGCCCAGGATAACACTACACCACACCTCCCCACCCCCCGCGCTCGCGGGCGAGCGGCGGAGGCGGAAGTGGGGGGATCCGCGCATGAGGACGACATGTCCTCCATCGAAGGAAAGCGACGGGGCGACTTCTCTCAAGACCTGTGGTCGCTCCTGGAGATGGCGGAGTTCGTCAGCGGAAGGGGCGGTGCGGAGCTTCCAGTACGGAGGGATGGAGTTGGGTAGGGCGCGGTAGTCGGACGGGAGCCCGGAGGTCACGCAGGTCAGCGGGTGACCGTAGGCGGGGCTTATCCGTGCCGCGGCGTGGTCTTCAGAGCGCTCCGTCGGTGTCGGCGGCTGGTATTGCCGGTGACGGAGTTCCTGACGTGAAAAAGGGGATGAACGAACGGTGATCCGTCATCCACGAGAAGTGGGGCTATCCAAACGGGCATGGCTTGCAATTGGGTGCGGCCCAGATGGCAGCAAGCGTCTCCAGTGGTAGTGGCGTATCAGGTTTCGGCATCTGTCGGAAACCGTAAGCCACACTGGACGAGGCGGAAGTGCGCGATATTTCAGTCACGCATATAAACTGCGTCGGGGGCGGAACCGAAGGGGGTCCGCGCACGAGGACGACAAATCCTTCGCCGAGCGGAGAGGTCGGCCCGGTGCTCAAAGGGCGCCAGCACGGGCGGTGGCGACAGAGCTCGCCTCACGACGGGCGTAACGATACCTTGCTGCACCATTGAGTCAAGTCTTCCTTCGCTTGAACCTGAAATGCGAGCGGTATCTGCCTGGGCGTGCGGGCGGCGTGGGGCGTCGCGTCGGCTTGCCGGTGGGTTCTCACGAAGGGTGGGGGGAGAACCATGGTTTTTCCTAGGGCAGGCGATGCTGGGGTCGTCCTTGGAGACCAGCACGTCACTAAAGTACCGTAGGAAGCAGTCGCGAGTGGCGGCCGGGAGCTGTCCATGGGCAATGTCAGCTCGGCGCACCTGTTTGCGTTGTCAAGCGATACGGCACGGGCACTGACAGGTGACGGGGGGCGGTCACCCAGAAGTGTCCTGTTGAGGGGGAGGGGGTCGCGTGAGATACGTCGATCGCGTCGTCTGCGCTGAGAGCGGCGGCTGCAGAGCTCTTGATATCTCCAAGATGCCTAGGTGCCAAGTGCCTATCCCGG
>NC_134781.1:73675571-73680571 GCF_046742065.1 Oratosquilla oratoria | reverse complement strand
TAAAACCAAGGACAGGGGACGTGATACAGCGACGACCCGTCATCCACGAGGAGCTAAGATGGGAGAGGGGGTGGAAGGGACTGGTATGGGTGGGAGAATGTAAGGGCCTTTGACTTAGCTACCTCCTTTATAAGGGGGAAAAAGCTCTTGGTATGTAGATAGACAGATAGATGGATAGACACATAGATAGATCATTGATCCCAGGAATTAGAAACTCGTCACTTTTTTCTGCCTCCATTCCCACTATTATTATATTTTCTGACCAATATTTTTTATATTTTCCTTTGTTCACTGAAATGTATTTTTGATGTCTTGCAGCTTAACTTTAACTCTGTTCTTTTATTCTTGGCTGGAACCAGGCCAAGATGCAAGAACATGTTTCGGGGGCCAAAACTCCCCAGAGACGGATGAAGTAAATGTTATATACGAATATCTACAACATATCCTTTTATTTGGGTCTGATGTCTTCAAGTATCTGTAAACATTTATAACATATTTGACAAAAGTAATTAGTGTCGGCCTGTAATGTTTATATTCCACAGAAATTACCATTTCTATGCATGCTTTTCCTCTTCGTATTAGTATCACCGAAATATAGCACCGTTAAAAAATTATTAGATTGAACAACCATGATACCCTCTTGGTATGCCTGAGTATGGATTATATTGTATTTATCATGATGACGTCTAAACAACCAAGAAGTTTTCACCTGCTGGATTGGGTGTTGTGTAGGGAAGTAGTTCGCGAGATGCTCAGGGCTAATCAACCCGGTGGCGAACAAGTGGGTGGAGCTTAGGCGACATTACCTGGCTTTTCATCAAAGAAAACGGTTTTCGACATTATTGTTATCGTCTAGAATTTAAGCTCTATTTTTGTTCTCACTATCAATCTTTTAATGTTGTTGTTGATGATAATGTTGATATTCTCATTACTGATATTGTCGTTGAAGTCATCGTCGTCGCTGTCATTGTTGATATTGTTGTTGCTGTTGGTCTTGTTATTGAAAAATAGTTGTTAAGGCTACAATACATTTATGTTTCTGCTGGTATTACAGTCATCGCTGTTATTGATATTACCGCTACCTACCGTTGGTGCCGTTATTATAGTTATTGTTGTTCTCAAAATTTCATCTGTAGAGAGTTATCAACTATTTTTTTATCACTATGAGGCACATAAGTCACCATAGTTAAGTTCAAGTGGCCAGTTTATTCCGAAACAAAAATTGTACAAGCAGATAACGAAATGCACACGAAGAAAAAAAAATGGGCAATGAAGGAATAAATTCAGTTAAATCTAAGAATTACATATGAATTATTCAACACCGTTTAAAAAAAAAGATAATCCACATTGAAATAAACAGTTTAGTTATATCATAAGAAAGAATGATGCTTGAACACAGCTACCCTAGAGGTAAATATACCAGTGACTCATAAAACTGTCAAGGTGGATTCCTAGTGCCCCCAACCTCTTCATACACACATGCAAAAGGATTACAAAGGATTACAAAGAAGGAGCATGCCGACAAGAGATCTTTTGGTCCTCAACTAGGTCGGATGCGAAAAAATTATAATAATGATAGATAAGTAAACAAATAAAAATTATAACAACATAAATAATAACCAAAATAAATAGATACACAGGTATAGTTAAATAAGTTGAAACTCCTGACGTAGTCCTATGAGCTGGTATTTTAAATACACAAGTATCTAATTTTTTTTTAGCAGTTTGAATCTAAGTTGTGATCGCTATTTGTAATAGTTTCACCAACTTCTATATCGGTTATCATGCCTTCGCGGCTAGTGATCAATAGATTGAGTAAATTTTCATGTCTTGTGGGCTCTTTTTGTCATGCTGAACTAAGTAATTGTCACTGAGTAAATCTATCATGCGTCTACCTATATGGCTATGTTCAAGGGTCATCCAATCAGTGTCAGTAAAATTGAAATCACCCATTATCAATAAGTCCAGGCTACAGAAACTAGACAGTTCTTGAGACAACAATTTGTCGTCTAGTAATGATAATGTTTTTGGCCTAGATTAATTTTTTGTCTATTTGTTAAGGTTAATTCTACTCACAAACTATCATATGCATCCCGTTTCATTTTCTCTAAAACACAGACATGGACATATGCTTGTGGTTTCTATCCCTATGAAAATGTTTAAATCCCGCGATATTAAATTCGGCTTCAAACTCTCCACCATTTCACCATGTCTCGGTTATTCCTATCATATCAAGATTTTCGCGATTTTTTTCTCCTACTTCGGGCTACGTGACGTTTATAATTCTTGTCTGTTTTATCCTCTATAGCCCGCATACGTTTTTATGACCTACAATTTGTCATTCAGATTTTGTAAATATACATATATATATACATATATATATATTAGTAAAGGGGGGGAACAGGTTCTCAGTGATACACGTGGAGTTAAAAACGACAGCATTGTTTTAGTTGTTCAGTCTTTTCTTCGTATTCTCGATTTTCCTGATAAGAGATTTTCCATTGACTGGGTAGATTGAAACTAGGTCTCTATATTTTTCCATTTGTTCTTATTTGATATCAACGTTTCGTCTTAAACAAGACATTATCAAGATATAACTGAAATAACAAAAAATACATGTTAACAGTAAACGTACTAGACAATATCAAGATATAACCGAAATAACAAAAATTACATGGTGACAATAGAGGTACTAGACAACATCAAGACCCAACTGAAATAACAAAATTTGCATGGTAAAAGTAATATGAAGGGTGACAAATTGTTGAAAATAAGTACGGAGACTGTCGTATTTATAGAGGAGGGAGGGTGTGAGAGGGCGGGGGATGACAGAAGTATATATACCTAAGATCAGGTCAGACCAAGGTGGGGGGGAGGAGCAGACAATAAGGACCTCAGAGGTCAAGGGTAAGGGGGGGTTGGGGGTTGGGGGGGAGGGGAGGGTTAGGCGGGTGCGGTCACCGAGGGTGGGGGAGGAGGTGGAGGGAGAGAGAGAGAAGGGGTAGAGGGAGAGGGGGGATTTTTATTTCTAAATAAAGGAATAGAGGAGATTACATTGCATTGAATGTTAATGACCGGATTTTTGTCCTTAATGTGAAAGGCTTCGAGTAGTTGTAGTCTCCTAGGGTCATTGCTTGATCCAATAATTTTGGTGTTGTTGATCAAATCATCTCTCCTGAGTGCAGCGTTATGGGAACTCCTATGATGTTCTTTGATTGCCCCCTCTTGTAGGTGGAAAGTTAGGCGACGGCTGACTTTACATCTAGTAAAACCAATGTAAGAATGGGGGAGGAAATTACAATTTCCTGTAGAACATTTATATTCATATACTATATTAGTATTAGATGTGAAGTCCGATAGCTTAGACTGATTTTGTTGTTCTCATTTTGTTGTTCTCATTTGTAGGAAGGCAATTTTTATAAATGATGTCCCTGATGACTTTTTCATCTTTCTTATAATTACTAGTGAAGGTGTTTCTGTAGTAAATGTTAATGGAGTTATGATTTTGTGGTTCTTTAATTGTGAAATGGGATTCAAGCATTTTTGAGGTAACAGAATCAAAGTCAGTGTTAGAATACCCATTATTTGTGAGCATCTGTCTCAGGTGTTGGAGTTCACTGTGTAAAGCTTGCCATGAGGAACATACTGAAATGGCTCTTTTTATATATGCTCTAATGACACCTTTTTTGTAGTTGTCTGTGCACTCGCTCTTACCATTCATGCACTTATCCAAGTTGGTGGGTTTTCTATATACACTAGTAATGAAGTTGTCGGAAGTAGAATCGACCAGCACATCCAGGAAGGGGAGTAGACCATTGTTGTTCATTTCAGTGGAAAAAGTTAAGCCTGAAATTTCCTGAAGTCGGCACCGTATATTTTCTAACAATTCAACAGAATGGGTGCTGACAAAGATGTCATCTACATATCTACAGTAAATATATGGTTTTAACTCTCCGTCCTGGAAGGCTGATCTTTCTACCGCAGACATAAAGGCTTCAGCGAAGAGGACACCTAACGGTGATCCCATCGCTACCCCATCTTGCTGCACGTAAAGGTTTCCCTCTGGGCACCTGAATGGAACTTCTGTGGTGCAGGTGACCAGTAATTCTTTTAAAGTGGACTCAGCAACATGGGGTAGCGATGGGATCACCGTTAGGTGTCCTCTTCGCTGAAGCCTTCATGTCTGCGGTAGAAAGATCAGCCTTCCAGGACGGAGAGTTAAAACCACATATTTACTGTAGATATGTAGATGACATCTTTGTCAGCACCCATTCTGTTGAATTGTTAGAAAATATACGGTGCCGACTTCAGGAAATTTCAGGCTTAACTTTTTCCACTGAAATGAACAACAATGGTCTACTCCGCTTCCTGGATGTGCTGGTCGATTCTACTTCCGACAACTTCATTACTAGTGTATATAGAAAACCCACCAACTTGGATAAGTGCATGAATGGTAAGAGCGAGTGCACAGACAACTACAAAAAAGGTGTCATTAGAGCATATATAAAAAGAGCCATTTCAGTATGTTCCTCATGGCAAGCTTTACACAGTGAACTCCAACACCTGAGACAGATGCTCACAAATAATGGGTATTCTAACACTGACTTTGATTCTGTTACCTCCAAAATGCTTGAATCCCATTTCACAATTAAAGAACCACAAAATCATAACTCCATTAACATTTACTACAGAAACACCTTCACTAGTAATTATAAGAAAGATGAAAAAGTCATCAGGGACATCATTTATAAAAATTGCCTTCCTACAAATGAGAACAACAAAATCAGAGTTCTCATATATTATAAAAACCCAAAAACTTCCTCCCTGATCATGACAAACAATTTGTCTAAGCGATCGGACTTCACATCTAAAACTAATGTAGTATATGAATATAAATGTTCTACAGGAAATTGTAATTTCCTCCCCCATTCTTACATTGGTTTTACTAGATGTAAAGTCAGCCGTCGCCTAACTTTCCACCTACAAGAGGGGGCAATCAA
>NC_134781.1:73668071-73673071 GCF_046742065.1 Oratosquilla oratoria | reverse complement strand
TCTTGTCGCTGGCAATGATCACATTTTTTTATCAAATAATTTCATCCTGATATTTATGAGTTTTAAGACCGTCCATTTATGCTAATAACAACACGGGTACGTGTCTTCACTTATGCAAAGTAGACCCCTTAGAAAAAAGAAACTAACGAACCAGAGCGCTTTCGTAAATTACATCCAGTAATATACGAAAGCGCTCTGCTTCGTTAGTTTCTTTTTTCCAATGGGTCTACTTGAATGAAAACACACTAATCCTGGCAAAAGAAAAAAAAAAAAGAAAAAGAAAAAACTAAAATGTATGGAAGCGGTATTGGTGAGATATATTTAGCCAGAAATAAATACACAACAAAATATGTGTGGAACCTTGGAGCTATATGGGACACCCCACGGCGCGCCAAGGAGAAACTAAGAGCACCTCTCCCATTTCCTGTAGTGTCATATATAATCACATTTTGTAAATTCTGAAAATAAACTACAAGATGCCTAAAGTATAGGCGAAACGTTGTAAGTTATGTATTTGTTTTTATTTCCATACATACCATAGATTCATTTGGTTATGTAGTGTTCTTCCTTCCCCCTGCAGAAAGAAAGATAACGAGGATTGAAAGTATTAAATAGAAGATTACTAATGCCGAGTATGCTGTATTATTCAACAGAATACAGTATATATATATATATATATATATATATAATATATGTATATATATACACATATATATATATATATATATATATATATATATCCATGGGATACGAACCCTGACCCGTGCGTCGAAAATCACGAGGTCAAGACGTTAGCAACCATGCTACATGGTGATGGTTCAAAAGGACTGTACTAGTCCCCGACCACGCTTCACGTAACATTGGAAGATCTAATCTCAATTTCATCTAATCCCGTATTAGGCGAGCCTTCCGACAATCTGTCATAAGAAACATACACATATATATATATATATATATATATATATATATATATATATATATATATATATATATATATATATATGAGAGTAATTCGCTAGTAGCAGCGACATCAAACCGATAATTTTTTTTGTGACAGTTGCATGTGGGATTCGAACCCGCTGTACTCGGCCATCCGTAAATTACCTTCCCAGTGCCCTAACCACCAGACCACAGAGGCTATAAAATCCTTGAAACCTGGAACCGAACTGATTCCCGAGGGAAGGAAGATCACTTATTACGGCGATCCGAAATTCCTGTTTTACTCAAGGACCAGCCCACCAGTGATATGGGGTAAGGACCGGGTCGAACCCCTTTCACGCTTATCGCCATTGTAACTATGAGAGTAATTCGCTAGTAGCAGCGACATCAAACCGATAATTTTTTTTGTGACAGTTGCATGTGGGATTCGAACCCGCTGTACTCGGCCATCCGTAAATTACCTTCCCAGTGCCCTAACCACCAGACCACAGAGGCTATAAAATCCTTGAAACCTGGAACCGAACTGATTCCCGAGGGAAGGAAGATCACTTATTACGGCGATCCGAAATTCCTGTTTTACTCAAGGACCAGCCCACCAGTGATATGGGGTAAGGATCGGGTCGAACCCCTCTCACGCTTATCGCCATATCACTGGTGGGCTGGTCCTTGAGTAAAACAGGAATTTCGGATCGCCGTAATAAGTGATCTTCCTTCCCTCGGGAATCAGTTCGGTTCCAGGTTTCAAGGATTTTATAGCCTCTGTGGTCTGGTGGTTAGGGCACTGGGAAGGTAATTTACGGATGGCCGAGTACAGCGGGTTCGAATCCCACATGCAACTGTCACAAAAAAAATTATCGGTTTGATGTCGCTGCTACTAGCGAATTACTCTCATAGTTACAATGGCGATAAGCGTGAAAGGGGTTCGACCCGGTCCTTACCCCATTTCACTGGTGGGCTGGTCCTTGAGTAAAACAGGAATTTCGGATCGCCGTAATAAGTGATCTTCCTTCCCTCGGGAATCAGTTCGGTTCCAGGTTTCAAGGATTTTATAGCCTCTGTGGTCTGGTGGTTAGGGCACTGGGAAGGTAATTTACGGATGGCCGAGAACAGGGGGTTCGATTCCCACCTGCAACTGTCACAAATTTTTTTTATCGGTTTGATGTCGCTGCTACTAGCGAATTACTCTCATAGTTACAATGGCGATAGCGTGAAAGGGGTTCGACCCGGTCCTTACCCCATTTCACTGGTGGGCTGGTCCTTGAGTAAAACAGGAATTTCGGATCACCGTAATAAGTGATCTTCCTTCCCTCGGGAATCAGTTCGGTTCCAGGTTTCAAGGATTTTATAGCCTCTGTGGTCTAGTGGTTAGGGCACTGGGAAGGTAATTTACGGATGGCCGAGTACAGCGGGTTCGAATCCCGCATGCAACTGTCACAAAAAAAAAATTATCGGTTTGATGTCGCTGCCACTAGCGAATTACTCTCATAGTTACAATGGCGATAAGCGTGAAAGGGGTTCGACCCGGTCCTTACCCCATATCACTGGTGGGCTGGTCCTTGAGTAAAACAGGAATTTCGGATCGCCGTAATAAGTGATCTTCCTTCCCTCGGGAATCAGTTCGGTTCCAGGTTTCAAGGATTTTATAGCCTCTGTGGTCTGGTGGTTAGGGCACTGGGAAGGTAATTTACGGATGGCCGAGTACAGCGGGTTCGAATCCCACATGCAACTGTCACAAAAAAATTTATCGGTTTCAAGTCGCTTCTACAAGAGACTTAATCTCAGAGTTACAATGGCGATAAGCGTGTAAGGGGTTCGACCCGGTCCTTACCCCATCTCACTTGTGGTCTGGTCCTTGTTTAAATCAGGAATTTCGGATCGCCGTAATAAGTGATCTTCCTTCCCTCGGGAATCAGTTCGGTTCCAGGTTTCAAGGATTTTATAGCCTCTGTGGTCTGGTGGTTAGGGCACTGGGAAGGTAATTTACGGATGGCCGAGTACAGCGGGTTCGAATCCCACATGCTACTGTCACAAAAAAAATTATCGATATATATATATATATATATATATATATATATATATATTTGGCTACACGTACGAAAGTTTTCTGTTGATTTTGTAGATAACCCAGTAAGAAGAACAGATTAGGTAGAAAAGATTGCAAGACTCTACTGTAGAAATCGTTCCATAGGATTAGCGAAAAGGTCCGGTATGTCCGGTGGAGTCCAGTAGATCCGCTGGAGTCCTGTAGATTTAGTGGAGTCCTGTAGAATAGGTAGATCCTTACACCTGTGTTATAGGAATAACAACATCTCAAGCGAAGCTAACTGATAACCAACAAACAACTTCAATAGTAAACCATAATCAGTCTTCCTATAAGACAAACTTACAACGTATTGACGACATATGAATTGTAAGCCTCTCTATTGTGAGTCTTCAATAGTAAGCCATAATGAGGTGGGATGTAAAAAGTTACATCCCACCTCATTATGGGTTACTATTGAAGATATATATGCATATCAATGAAAAGAATTGCTGTTCTTTTAATAGATATATATTAAAAAGAAATGAAAAAGGATTTCTTTGCCTGTGCATTTTTTGACTAAGGGATTTTTTTTTTTTTTTTTTTTTTTTTTTTTTTTTTTTTTGCTATATGATGAAAAAGAATATCATAATGGTGAAGAGAATATCATCTTTAATAATAAAAAAAAAAGAGCTCCAAAATTTTAAACTCGTCTATGCTAAATCCTTACCCCTCCGGTGCAAGCATACGAAAAGGATTGCGAGAATCTGCATAGAGGGGACAAACAGCTAATACTGTCTGTCTCTCTGTCTACCCGTCTCCTTGTCTCCCTGTCTGTATGCCTGTCTACCTCTATGTCTGTCTGTCTACCTGTCTATATGTCTACTTGTCTGTTTATCCATCAACCAATTCATTCATTTGTCTGAATATCCATACCCATGTCCATATTTTTCTTTTTATATCTTTAAGTGTCAATTCATTTAGTCCACGTCTGCCTAGGGGTTGATGATGTATTCAGAATCTTGCTGGTCGCGCATTCGCTTAGGTGTCGGTTCGAAACTCGCACTGTTTTCCAATTTCCATCAGTGACTGTTAACTGTTCCAACAGTGTACGTGGATGGAGCAAAGGTGACGGCTTCGGCCGCAGCTACACAGGTAGGGTCCTTACCTTCTTTTTTTCGAATTCTCCCTTTGTTTCACCCATCCTTCTCCTTATTTCCTTCTTCGTTCTTTCCAGGACCCTCGCTCACTCTTGTGATTCCCTCAGTAATTGCTCCCGTTTCCCATCGCTGGCGAAGCAAAGGAAAGAAATGCTCACGTCCCTGGAAAAACATTTGCATACTCAGAAAACATTGTCGACTTGTTGCCAAAACACTCCCTCTGTCGACACTCCCCCACCTCCCCGTCCTCCCTCTACATCCTCCTCCACCTCCCACTCCCCCTCCACCTCCCCACCCTGTGCGAGGAGAAGGAGGAGGAGGAGGTTCCTGTGAGGATTTACGAATTCAGAGCCAGTGGAAGTAGAGAAGCAGATGTTGGGTATGTGGGGATAGGGGGAAAAGAGGGTACATGAAAGTTCTCAAGTAGGTAGAATAGTTCAGGAGAATAGTAAGTAGGAAGTTGGAGACACTGTCAAAGGAATGGGATGCCTTTGAATTGGGATGCAAGAATATGGAGTCTGTATACTAGAATAAGGAGAAGGGCTTTATGGAATGTGAACGGGAAAAAGTCGCGAGAAGATGAGGAATTATACGAGAATAAGAACACAGACCTATACAGGCTACCAAGCAAAGGGTTCAGACACAACAGGAAACGCTTCGATCCATCGCGGCGAACTTATTTACTTAGCAAGACAAACCAGCGTTTTAATTGTAGACGCGCCGCCAGAAAATTAGTAAAAAAAAAAAAAAAAAAAAAAAAAAAAAAAAAAAAAAAAAAAAAAAAAAAAAAAAAAAAAAAAAATGGAGCCTCAACAGGAGCCATTCCCATACGTCAGATAAAATGGCCCCATAGAGTACTTCACTTCTTATCTCAATTTTCT
>NC_134781.1:73653071-73663071 GCF_046742065.1 Oratosquilla oratoria | reverse complement strand
TTGAACAAACCAGTTTAAAGAATTAATCCAGTGTAACTGTAGACATTTCGTTAGCTAAACAGCTTAAATGTTAGAGACTTATCCTAGAGCAGTAATGTAAATAAAATAAGCATAAGCTGTCTTGGGTACAGTGGAATGCAAAGAAGGATTTGTTTAAAGTCTGCCTCAAGCTCGATCGTAACCTGTCTTTCCAATCTCTTGTTTAAACACGTAACGTAGACGTCATTATACCCTAAATAAAAACGAACTTCATCTTATTCTTACTTCTTTCAAAATTATAAAATTTCTTCCCGGTGGTAGTTAGCCGGAAGCCCAGGAAAAATAGAATTATGAAAAAAAAAAAAAAAAAAAATCCTTCGGTTATTTATGTGTTAAAATAGCTATAAGGAAAAAAACGTCTGGAAAAGAGCAAATCAAAAAGAGTGGCTTGGAATGTCTAGGTAGAATGCCTTTTATAGCTTGAAGCGTATTTCCTCAGCCTTTGTCTGGCACTCTGTCCATTTACCTGTCTCATTTGTTTATATGTTTGTCTGTTTACTAATTTTTGTCTGTATATCTTGTGTTCGCTTACCTATCTATATGTCTCCTCGTCTGTCTGTGTTCGCTTACATGTCTATTTGTTTTCTTTCTGTCTGTCTGTGTTGGCTTACCTGTCTATTTATCTTTTGTCTGTCAATCTGTTCCCGTTTACCTGTCTTGTTTGTCTTGTCTGTCTATTTTTTCTGATTTCTTTCTCTGTTTTCTGCTTTTATCTTTGACTCTCGGTCACATTTCGTCTCTGGACACGAGAGACATAGTTACCCTTGTATAGTGTACGAGTTTGAAGTAATTTAGCTCAATCAGTGGGCCTGAGCAAGGCCAAGACTAAACTTTTCTCTCTTATCAACACCTTTATTTTCACTGGCAATATTCACTCGTTCTTTGTTTATCACAATATTCAATTTCAAACACATTTACGTTACTATTTGTATTGTCGCTGGTGCTCTAAACTCCGTGGCTAGCGAAGAACGCTAGGCAGTGCTTAATTTTCTGAAACGTCTCGCTAGTTTCTCTGTGCAGATCAGCCAGTGCGTTCTTTCTTTCTTTATTTTTTTTTTCTCCGCTGGAAAAGAGTGTAAAAATGTTTCCATTGACACTTTTCTATTTACATTTTTTTTTTCAAGGTAGAGTTCTCAAGTCACCTTCCTTATACCGACATTTGACATGTGATCTTCATTCTCTTCTTTCCAGATATGACTCCAAACTCTCTCTCCGTCTATCTCCCTCTCTGTCTCTGTCTCTCTGTTTCTGTCTGTCTTTCTGTCTGTCTGTCTCTCTCTCTCTGTCTCTGTTTCTGTCTCCCTCTCTGTCTCTCTCTCTCTCTCTCTCTCTCTCTCTCTCTCTATATATATATATATATATATATATATATATATATATATATATATATATATACCCTTCGTTCTCTTTCTCTCTCATTCTCTCTCTCTCTCTCTCTCTCTCTCTCTCTCTCTCTCTCTCTCTCTCTCTCTCTCTCTCTCTCTCTCGAAGAGAGTATCGATTATCCCTAAAGACAGAATCGTTGTTTATTGTTAGCAAAAAGCCACCAATATCTCCTCTTTTCTTCTTCCTGTTCCACCTCTTCTTCCTTATCTTTTCCTTTTCTTCTTCTTTCTCCTCTTTCTTTCCCCCATACATCTTGTCCTCTTCGTCCTCTTTCTTCCCCTCCTCCTTGCTCTTACTGTTCTCCTCCTCCTCCATTTGTCCTCCTCATCCTCCTTCTGTTCCTCAATTTCTTTATTCTTCTCTTCTTCTTACTCTCATTTTCCTCCTCTCCTCTTTATCTGACCTCTCCACTTGCTGTGCCTTATTTTTCCACCACCTTGAGCGTCCACAGAGTTCATTTCTTTCCGTTTTTTCTTTTCCTTGCTGGACTTTGTTCTTTGTTCCGTTCAAAGCCTTTGTTTACCTCAGTCCTTGTGTGACTCTGTCCAAATAAACTTCATTCGCCTTTTTCGTTCAGAATCTCTCTTATTCTGTTCCCTTTCTTGGTCTCCTCTTTCTTCTTCTTCTTCTTCTTCTTCTTCTTCTTCTTCTTCTTCTTCTTCTTCTTCTTCTTCTTCTTCTTCTTCTTCTTCTTCTTCTTCTTCTTCTTCTTCTTCTTCTTCTTCTTCTTCTTCTTCTTCTTCTTCTTCTTCTTCTTCTTCTTCTTCTTCTTCTTCTTCTTCTTCTTCTTCTTCTTCTTCTTCTTCTTCTTCTTCTTCTTCTTCTTCTTCTTCTTCTTCTTCTTCTTCTTCTTCTTCTTCTTCTTCTTCTTCTTCTTCTTCTTCTTCTTCTTCTTCTTCTTCTTCTTCTTCTTCTTCTTCTTCTTTTTTTTTGTCCTCTTCCCTTCGCTGTTAAATCACTTCATTCCCACTTCATTTTCATTCGCATTCTTTTTCCTTCTTTTTTTTTCTCCACTATTTTCCTCTTTCATATTCGAGTTTCCTCTTGCCATTCTTTCTTACGTTTCTCATACGATCCTTTCATCTCCATGGTTCCCTTATACCATCACTATATATTTTCATTGTCTTCGTTTCCTGTGATTTAAGTCTTTTTCTGTCCTATACGAGTAGCTGGCTAGCTCGTAGCTGGTCCTCTATACCCTATACTCTAGCTCGTAGCTGGTACTCTATACGTAGCTCGTACTCTATACGAGTAGCTGGGTAGCTGGTACTCTATACGTACCTCGTACTCTATAAGAATAGCTGGCTAGCTCGTAGTTGGCTAGTTCGAGTACTCTTGTTCTCCAAGCATCTTCCTCCCCGTCTTGCGTCCCCTCTCTCCATTAATTCTTTGTCTACCTTTCTACCTTCCCCAATGACTTTGCTTCTTATTTCATCGTTATTTAGTGTCTCATCACTTGTTCGTAAACGGTCTGTCTCCAGTTACAAGAAGATAAAAAAAAAATAAAAAAAAAAATAAAAAAAAATAAAATAAAATTATTGCCGTCACCGCAACCACCTAATCATCAATTTCATCATCATCACCACCACACTCATCACCACCATGACCACCCTCATCACCACCTTCATCACCATCACCATCATCATCACCATCACCATCACTTCCTCAACCACCATCACCACCATCACCACCACCATCACCACCACTATCACCACCACTACCACGATCACCATCCATAGTGTCCACCTTTGCCATAACCAACCACCCAACCCCACCCCCACCCCCACCCCCGACCCTCGAACTTTCACAACCGGAGGCTTCCTTTAAGAACCCGAAGGACCTTCCAGGCTCCTCATCTTTGTTTAGCTTTGGCACAAGATGATAACTTTTGTCGGAATCTTCCGAAAGGAATTTAAGGGTCTGTAGTGGATGTCGGAGGCTTGGAGGAGGAGGAGGAGGAGGAGGAGGAGGCTTGGAGGAGGAGGAGAAAAAGGAGATGGGATAGTGGGATGGACTCGACTTACCCTCGACCTCCTTACCATCTCCTTCATCCCACTTTCCTGCTCCTCCCACCTCCCACCTCCCTCCTACCTCCTCCCTCCTCCCTCCTCCCTTCTCCCTTCTCCTTCCTCGCTTCTCCCTCCTCCCATCTTCCTCCTTCCTCCTCCCTCCTCCCTCCTCTCTATTTTCTCCTCCTTCCTCCCTCCTTCCTCCCCCTCCTTATTTCTCCCCCTCCCCTCCCTCTTCCCTCCACCTTCCTCCTTCCTCCTTCCTCCATCTTTCCTCCATCCTTCGCCCTCCTCCCTCCTCCATCCTAATTTCCTCCAAATCCCTATTCTGTCCCTCAAATAAGGTTTTGACTACATATATCCTATACAGTCAATATTCTATTCTGGCACCCCTAGGGACCAGAGTAACGCAGCATTGTTCTAATTTGAGACCGATTTCCATACAAAGAAAGATAAGCCTACTGATTACGTTTAATTTCCATTTATCCTCATTTACTTATCTCTTATCAAACTTCTCATTCACCAGCTGTATTGGGGCATACTTTTAAAACTCATTGCCAGCCTTGGTGAATGCTTCATTTCATCAAAGGTTAAAAATGTATAGACTTTGTTGGTTATTCATCCAAAAACTGTAGACTTGATAGATAAGAAGAAAACCAGATGAAAGTTATTTCCTAGTGGTAATCGGCGTTTATTCATGGTACCGGAAGTCCTTTGACTGTTTGGTGCGAAAGCGTTCGTAAGTAGAGGATCTCTGGATAATTAATGATCAACGAAATACAAAAGCTCTCACGTTCTCCGTGACCCCGTTTTCTATTTCATTCTCTTCTACCCACCCTCTATATCTATATTGCAAAATAATCACTTGGGGCGTGATTCTAGTAATGCAGAAAAATCACAAATAAAATAACAGAAAATAAGCGTATATATATATATATATATATATATATATATATATTATATATATACCTATGTATATATACCTATATATATATATACCTATATATATATATGTATATTGTGACATCATGACAGGTTTATGAATGGTAAGAATGGAAAAACACGAATGAGAACAAGAGACTTTATTCCTGACCGGTTTCGCCTTCCAGGCTTCTTCAGATGTAATGTTTACAGAGAATATTACCTCTGCATTCATTCTCTGTAAATATTACCTCTGAAGAAGCCTCAAAGGCGAAACCGGTCAGGAATAAAGTCTCTTGTTCTCAATCGTGTCTTTCCATTCTTACCATTCATAATACACACACACACACACACATATATATATATATATATATATATATATATATGATATATATATATATCGCGTGTGTATGCGTGCGTGTATATGCGTGCGTGTGTGTGCGTGCGTGCGTGCGTGTATGTGTGTGTGTGTGTGTGTGTGTGTGTGTGTGTGTGTGTGTGTGTGTGTGTGTGTGTGTGTGTGTGTGTGTGTGTGTGTGTGTGTGAAATCAGGACGCCCTCATCAAACTATTAACATCAAGTCAACATATAACAAACTATTCTGTCACGTCGATGACATTTAATTAAGCAGGCATGATCGAAATGATTACACTGGTTTTAGAATTTACTGACAATCTGACAACAACTGACAACAGACAACTGACAACAATTGACAACAAATGACAACAACTGATAACATCTTACAACAATTGGCTACAGTTGAAAACAATTCACAACAACTGATAACATACAGCAACTGACAACTGACAACAGCTGACAACAACTGATAACATCTTACAGCAATTGACAACAACTGACAACAATTTACAACAACTGATAACAACATACAGCAACTGATAACAGCAGACAACAGCTCAGAACAACTGACAGTAATTGACAACAGCTGACAACAACTGATAACATCTTACAACAATTGACAGCAACTGACAACAATTCACAACAACTGACAACTGATAACAAGATACAACAACTGATAACAGCAGACAACAACACACAACAACTGACAACATCTGACAACAGACTCCACTGACAACCATTACAACTCATCATGTGTACTTCGCATTATCCCTAACTTTACCAAGTAGGATTGAGCATACCACAGTGAGGCATAGAAGGGTAATCATATCTCAGGGGATAGATCGGTTCTGCAGTGGATCTAAAGGCCGAAAACTTTGTGTTGATGTAAAAGATTACAAGTAATATTCCACGTGAACTTGGGAAATTATTCATTAAACAAGAACGATTTTTTTTTTTTTTTTTTTTTTTTTTTTGAGGGCCGAAATAGGAATCAGTCCTTCGGTACAAGAGCTTCTGCAGATGCATAAATGTTGGATGAATGACCAAGAGCGTCAGAAAGAATAAGATTGCTTGCATTCGCGGAAACACCCACACCCAACCTGTGCCATTTTTTGTTTTGTTTCTTATTTTTCCCGTCGGTGCTAAAAGCAAAACTGTATGAAAATGTACACGACCGAGATGAATAGCACCTGTCCATGCAAATACTGAAATGAATTTTCCCAACCCAACTTGCTAATTTTGATATGACGATAACCCCACGACAGAAAAAAAAAATATATTATCACGAAAGATCTGTTCATCAATAATAAAATAGTAAATGTTGTCATCATCAATTGGGGGCATACGACAGGAAACGCGTCGCTTCACTCACATTTCAGTCCCTACGGCCTCTCTGAGCAAGCTCCCAGGCAGATATCCTCCCATCCCTCTCCAAACAACTCTAGACAGGTTTGTCAAATCACCCCATCCATGAAGTTCGTGGACATCTCCTTCGTCTTCTCCATCGAGGGCTATTTGTTGTGGAGATTAGGCATAATCTTATTCACTTACATGATGTTACATGACATGGTGTCTGAACCAGTTGTACCGTAAATTGTAAAGGAGGCATCTGAGAGGTTTATCATTACCTTCCTGTCATCGAAAAGGAAGCAAAATATCCAAAAACCTTCGAAGACCTTTGAAACCAGCGAAAGCCAGCGATTAACCTGACAGCTCCTCCAATGATTCTTCATGTGTCATCAGTAATTATCTATTTATATCCTAACGAAGGAATGACTGGCAGAACCCCAAAATGAAAAAATGAAAGAAAATGTGATAATGGAAAATATTATTTATAATTCTGCTCGCTGGCCGAGCGGTTTAGAGCGTCGCTACTTGCGGCGGAGGTCGAGGTGACGGTGGTTCGAACCCTGCCACCAGCGAGTTGGACCATGGGCATGGTTCATTAAATTCCACGCTATAAAGTCCTCTGTAAGGGGCACCGTCTGAGCCTCCTAATAGGGGGAGTTTGCGATGTTAAACCGATCCAATCAGCCATTCATCAGAACTTAGTATTTACTATTTAGCATTTTGTCATTATTTTTACAAAGGATTACAAAGGCGGGTTATGCCGACAGGAGACCTTTGGGTTCATAAGTAGGTCGGATGCGAAAAAATAATGATAACAAAATATATATATGATAACATAAATAATAATAGATAAAATAAAATTATTCAACGTTTCTATTCTTGGGAACAGTACCGTACGGAAATCAGCGGAAGAAATGACAAAGGAAATAGATCCATGAAGGGCATCAGAACACTGGGATATTAGACGTTAAAAGTGATCACCATTCTTTCTTGAGTCGAGACTAGACTAAACAGCCAAGTCAACAATAACTACCACGGTATCATAGGGAATATCCAAATAAAACAACCTCCCAAACATCCTCCGTCTATTGTAAATACCATGGTACACATAAGCCAGTAGCCAGTGTCGGACTAAACCAAGATCTGAAGCTACACACAGACATATATAAAATAGAATATTTTCACAATGAAATACAAAACGTACTCACAAATAAGCACGATCACTCCATTTATACACACACACACACACACACACACACACACACACACACACACACACACACACACACACACACACACACACACACACACACACACACACACACACACACACACACACACACACACACACACACACACACACACACACACACACACACACACACACACACACACACACCACGGCGCAGTGGTAGCGTTCGCGGCCGCCAATACGACGGTCCGGGTTCGAATCCCGCCCAGGGCTGAAGTAACTTTAGTATAGCTGCGCTGTGAGTCGTTACTCCAACTCTCGTGAGCGGGGAGTTAGGTGTGTGTGTGCGTGTAGGGTCACAGCATTACCCATAGATCGGTCATATATGAGCTCTGAGCTCTCTTCCGGGAAGGAAATAATTGTCGATCACGAGTTCAACACGTGATCTAAGACCATGGTGAATCACACACACACACACACACACACACACACACACACACACACACACACACACACACACACACACACACACACACACACACACACACACAAACAAACAAACAAACATGCACTCACTGGTGCTCCTTCTTCTCATATTATTGACCTTCATTAGAATTGTAAACAAACAATTAATGAGGGTCCGCCCAAAATTAACTCAATTATAATTTCTGCGGTGAGTCTTCGAAAGTTATAACAGGAGAAAGACGAAGGAAAGAGAGAGGAGGGAGGAGGCGTAGGAAAGGAAGACTGAGGAAGAGAGGAAGGAGGATATGGAGGCAGGAGGAAGAAAGAGAGAAGATGGGAGAGGGAGGGGAGGAGGTTATATGAGAATGGAGGAAGGGAATATGGAAGTGGGAGGAGGGAGGAGAAAGGAAGGAAGGGGATTAGAAAGTAGATGGATGATTGAATAGGAAGTTGTTGGTGGGAGTGAGGGAATCGGGAGTCGGAAAGATGGACAAGGGATGAGAAGAAAGAGTAAAGAAGAGATGAGAGGAAGAGAGGAGGAAGAGGAAGGAAAGCGAATGGTTGAACGAAGATGGAGGAGGGAGGGAGAATTGTCAGTGACTCTCTCAGTACGTTTGTATGTCTATGCCAAATGCCACCAAACAGGAGAATTGTCAGTGACTCTGCCAGTACGTTTGCATGTCTACGCCAAAAGCCACCAGGCAGGCAATTCTCTTCGTTTCAATAAGATCCCTGACACAGATAAAGAACCAAATCCGTCTTTTTGAACAGTGTAATCGTCTTAATAGTTATTACAATAGGTACTTTGACTTCAAAACTGCCTCTAGCGAGTTGGACCACGGGCATGGTTTATTAAATTAAACGATACAAAGTCCTCTGTAAGGGGCACAGTCCTAGCCTCCTGATAGGGGGAGTTCACGACGTTAAACCGAAGCATTTTATTACTATAGTCACCCTCAAATACTTCTCGCGATTGCTCTCACCGATTTTAGTCAGTTGTCGCCCACTCAGAACAACAAACAGATTTCGTTCGTAGAAGTATAACCCGTCAAACTTGAATAATTGCACTTTGGATGACAAATTTGCCCACTCCAAGATATCCGGGTTCAAATCAGTGGGAAAGTCCTCCCGGTTTGTCCCATAATTTAATATCGTCCATCATACTTACGATTTCCTTGTCCAAAATGTCAAATAAATATTGGTGATGGAGGATACATATAATTCTCTATAGATCTTCATCTGTTCCGATTGTTTGAATTGCAATTTGCCGCCCAAACGACGCTGACAAATATATCCAATTTGATGCATGGAGTATTGGTCTGAGGAAGAGCGTTTTAAATAATTATAAAACTTTCGGGTCGGTTGTCAGACGAGTCAAAACGAGAATATACTCAGATTTCTTTATGATTTTTTCTTTTTGGGGGATTTGATCAGCGTTCTGTTATAGAACGTATTTACAACTTACACTCAGGCTGTCTTTCTGAAGACTGTGTCTAAGAAAAACACGTCTGTTCATGTATTCATTACAAAGAATTACACACGAGGAGCATGCAGACAGGAGACCTTTTGGTCGGATACGAAAAAATATATGATGAATAAATGAATAAATAAATAGATAAAACTTATAATAATATAAATAATAATAGATAGATAAATAAGTAAATAATAAACAAACAGGTAAATAGTAAATAATAATAAATTTACAGATAACTGATAATAAATGAAAATCAAGCAAATAATAATAAACAAACAGACAAATAATAACAAACAAATAAACAAATAATATAAAATAAATGGCAAAGATTGCAGCATCTTAGAGCTCATCTTTCCTTCAAATTCGTTGTCGTAAGAGAAGATCAAATAACTTTATGGAAAGGGATGAAAGTTGGTAAGGGACTTGGAACTGTCTAGTGCAGGCCTTATGGTCTCTTGTAGTCTCTATCATTCTTATGCTCTTACGTTTCTTCCACATTGAATGACACTTCTTGTGGCTGCATAAAAATTGTACAGTCAATAAGTTAGCAAATTTACGTTGGTATTCTTAAAAAAATCTTTCCTTATATAAATCCTTGGAAGGAAAAGATTTATATAAGGATATTTTTTAAGAATACCACCGTAAGAATCTTACGGTGGTATTCTTAAAATAAATCCTTTCCTTATATAAATCTTTCCCTTCCAAGGATTTATATATGATTTATATAAGGAAAGAATTGTTTATTTATTTTCTAAGAATACCACCGTTAGTGACACCCCTACGGAGTACAAGTACGCAGCATCTTTT